>NC_088332.1:34390000-34505000 GCF_036884655.1 Musa acuminata AAA Group | reverse complement strand
TGAGGTACCTAAGGTCAAATGGTTACCTAAAAGAAAACTCTCTTTCTTGTAGATGTGTCTACAATCATAAGCTAGGAGCAAGAATGATACCTTGATAGTTGATGCTCAAGACATATGATCGGAGATCCAAAATACCTCATAAAGCTCTCTAGTCAAAACAATAAAAGAAAAATCATTAGAATTAGAACTGTCGGTTACAAAGTTATTTTTATTGAAAATACTTTATGATAATTTAATGATACATAATGATGTAATGATGTAATGAAAATATTAAAAGTTTTGGTACCATGCTTGATTATTTTATACTATGCATGAAATTTTGAAGTTACACATGATGATTTTTGTGATTTATGGTTTATTGATCTTAATGATTTTTATGATAAATCTTATTTTTTGAATTTAAACAACGATGCATGTTTTGATTTGGTATAAAAATATAAAGGCATTCTTGCATGAAATCAATCACAAAATTTGAAACTAAAAGAACATGAGTTATTTTTAATCTTATAGGAATCTATGTATGTTGTTTTCATTGAATTATTCAAAAAGTGATTTTGATGATGATTTTAGATTTATTTTAATATGATTCATTTTAATAATGAGATGATATATCCAATCAAATCATTTATCGATGTTTGCGACTTGAGATGTATTTTATATGAAACATTTTTCTTGATTCTCATATGATTCACTCTCTTAAGAAAATATTCATCCAAACGAATCATGATTATTGATACACTCACTCGCTTCGGAATTCATTGACAAATACATCTCTCACGGATTTCACTCTTGTGAATTTTTAATGAGAAATGAATTTGATTTATGAAGTTTTATTCGTGGATTTTTTTGATCCTTCATATGATGTTCCTTTCCCATAAATTTTTCCTTATTCTTCTTATGAAAGAAGAATTTTTATGATTTTTTAGTATGTGATGATCACTTACAAGAATGAGAATTTGATTTCGTATGGATATATTGATCCTTTTCATGAATCCCTTCTCCTTGTTGAACTAGAAGTTTGATTCAATGAAACTCATTTATTTTCATTTGACTTGGTTCAAATCCTTTCATGGATTTGGTTTTTGACGAATTCCTTCCTTACTCTTCTTCCTCTTTTTCTTATTCTCATAGCAAAGGAAGAAATAAACTTCACATCTCAAGAAGAACCAAAAAGTTTTTGTACATCTAAAGTAAAAATGTTAGCTTATCTGAAAGTAGTTATCATGTAAAGTTTTTGCGTAACTTCTCATTTTTGTTAACTTGGATAAATTAGTGTTGAACTTACTTGAATAGTTTTTTAAAGACTTGACTTGTTGAATGATTTCCTTTTTGTTGATGACAAAGGGGGAAATGTGGCAAATTGATGACAATATGAAATTTATAAGTATCATATCGTAAATGCTTGAATGTATTGCGAATGCTTGAAATATGATTAGTATCATCAAATACATCATAAATACTTAAAAAAATCAAAATATACGATTGATTTCTATCGTAATGTGGTATGGATACTTGAAATTATTTATTCTTAAAATCATGTTTGATTTCATATCAAAATGATAAATGTCTATTATTATGATAAGGTATCACGAGCTTAATTTCCTACTTACAATTGATATCATGCCTCGGATTGATGAATTGTCATATTTAAAATTTTAATCTTACTAAATTTCATATTTGAAATTTGTATCATACTTGAAAATGATGATTGTCTATCATCATTCTATGTTGGACTTAAAAATGGATGTCAAGCCTTGACATCATTTGTATTCTGATAAATACGTGGTATCATATTTTGAGATGGTAAATCATGATTGATATTATGATGTGCATGTCGATAAGTTTAAATGAATATAACTTATCGGTTTGATGCTTGAATTCAAAGGCCTTGAATTCAAGAGTATTTTTTCTCAAATATGGCATATAGATAGGGGGAGTTAAGGTTAACTCCGTCATCAATTGATTGTCATTATAAAAAAGGGAGAGATTGTTAAATCTTGAATTTTGATGATGAAATCAATTGGTAAATTATTTGATCAAATCTATATGTTGAGAAAAGTGTACAGGATTAACTACGATAGCAATCAAGGCATAAAGCAAAACAAAGTGTCGGGGTCAAGATCGAGATTTCATTGAGAGTTCGAGAGTTCGTTGGAAGTCCGAACGTTCGTCGGAAGTTTTGCCAGAATTGACCAAGAAATCTAGAAGCTTGCCAAAGAAGCTCGTCAGAACTCGCCAAGAAGATCGTCGTGAAGTCCAAGAGCTTACCGGGAGTCCGTTGGAACATTACTGAGAGATTATCGGAAGTTCACCGGAAGATCATCGGAAGCTCGCTAGAAGAAACCTAAACTAACCGAACTTGTTTTGCTTAGTGTATGCCTTAAGAATCGTAGTTAGTATATAATTAGGGTTAGATTTGGGAGATAATTCTACTAACTTAGTTAGGGGCCATCTAGGCCCGTAATTGGATTGGTTTGGGTTAGATTCAAGGCCCAACCAAGTTGATGGACCTTGTTTGGCGGTGGCACCGCCAGACTGGGGCGGTGGAACCGCCCAGGGAACGGTCTCCCAGGTGGTCTCGGCAGTGGTACCGCCTAAACTAAGCAATGGTAATGCCGACAGTTATTACTGCCAAGCGGTAGTATCGCCAGAGCTCAGTATCCGAGACTCTGTCAGGCGGTGGTATCACCAAAGCTCAGTATCCGAGACTTTGTCAAGCGGTGGTACCGCCTTGCCCAATGTCAGAGTGTCAGGCGGTGATACTGCCAGTACCAGTACCCTGGAAATCCAGAATGAGACACTTTTTTGCTCCAATTTTGAAGCCATTGGGGCCTATAAATACCTCACCCTTTTCTGCATGAAAGGGTAACGAAGTGCAATCAAAATATGAAAAAAAAAAAAAAAAAACTCTAAGTGATGGGGTGTTAAAAGTGTTGTAAAAGTGAGAAGAGTCCTCCTCCTCCCTCTCTTTAGCTTTGTAATCATCCAAGAAAAGATGTGAGGCTAGTAAGGGTTATCTCCTAAACCCGTAAAAAGGAGAAACCGCTATAAAGAGATGTTTGGTCTTCGCCTATTGAAGGAAGACCATTAGTGGACGTCGGTGACCTCAACGGAGGAGGAATCAAAAGTTGATGTAGGTCACAATGACCGAACCATTATAAATTCCGGTGTGTTCATTCCTTACTGCTTAATCTCTTTACTGCATTCAACTTTACTTCATTACAAACTGTCCAATCCCCTCTTCTCTACTCATTCAAGAAAAACGAAATGGTTTTCGTCAGAATCGGATTTTATCGTACGAAGATTTTCAAACCAATGTAATTTTTTCGTCACACTAATTCACACCCCTCCCCCCCCCCCCTCTTAGTGTCGTTCTTGATCCTAACAATCGTCGCCTCCATGGACTTGATCAAACCCTTCCTTGCCTTGCCCTCATTGTGTTCATCCATGACCCTCACATGACGAAGGAGGAGGCATGGAGGTGATGATAGGCAAGGGTAGGTCTAATGGAGTTTGCAAAAGCGACAATAGGTTCGACGGGGTAAAGCAGAGCGGAGGTGGTGGTGGAGACGACGTAGGAAGGTATATAGCGGATTCGATCGGACTAAGGATAAAATTATCTTTTTATGCAACCAAGAGTGCTTTATTATAGTTTCTCAAAGATATGATTTTTTTTAAAAAAATATTATATATATATTGAATATAGATATATATTAAAATTAATCAAAACTTTAAAATATTGAATATAGCAATTATTGGTGGTACCAAAATAGTTTCAAGTTGAGACATTCTCTTTTTGATATATATAAATAAGATATTCATATATCTTGGTAAGAAAATGTTTAAATGTTATAGGTAAACATCATTGTTCACAATAAAGATCTAATAATAGAATGAAAAAGTAAAACTGAAATTCAAATATATGTAAACCAAATATTTTTATTCCAACACGGGAATACATTTTGCAAGAATAAATTATTAACAGAAGATTCAGTGGATTTTTCTTTCATCTTTTCATTGCGTATAATTCTTCATTTATGCCGCGGCCAAGCAACTATCGCGTTCAAGTCGCTCCTGATGGCCGATTGCTTCACTTAGTTGCAGCAGCTGACGTCTATTGGTCACTTGACTCCCTAACTCCTTTTCATACCCTACCCTCTCCCTATCACGTTCTCAAACCAGGAACCAGCACGGACTAAAGCTTCCTCTCATCCTTCGCTCTCCGAGCCAAGCAAGCGATGGAAGGCGTCATTCCATTTCTCTATAGGGCCATAGTGAGTTACACCGACGGTGCACGGTCACGTTCGGCTTGGCTTGTTACACACATTTACCCGCCGACTCCGGCAGACTCTTGTCATCGGATATCCTGTTCTCATCTTCGTCGGCTGCCTCAACGCAGCCTTCATCGGCACCAGAGTATCCGTACCGTCGAGACCCACCTCCTCATGCTGCTTTACCTGAAGATTGCAGAGGAGATCGAGGCCGACGTCCGGGAATTCCTTGATGCATGTGGAAGGAAGGAGGTGATGGCGGTGGTGATCATTGATCCAAGCGTTCGTAACCTGTAAATGAATCCTCAGCGGAATTCGATAAGGCATTGGTTTGTCATGACAAATCATAAGAACTGCATAATGTCTGATAGTTTGTGTATAGGTCTACAGTGCATTGCAAAGCAATATAGACTTGAAAAGACTCGTCCAGTTTAGGATATTGCATCCCATTTTATTCCAGCTTGATTATTATCCCATCGCAGGCGATATGCAATCCTCGCTGGTTCTGAAGCAAGCAAAACGATTAATTCTTGACGACGGTAACAGGGCATGTTGCGTTTGTCAATACGTAGTTCGTCACGCTGCCCAACAAAATCCTGCATAGGCAATGAAACATAAATGCATCAGGATCAGGCAAAAGTATGAACGACATATGGTGGTATAGTGGCAGCCTTTCCTTTGGAATTGCTTAAGACAGAGTTATAAATACAACAACCCATGGTGGTATTCAAAATGTGCCATCTATCGATGTAAAATATGTGCAAGTGTTACCCATTTTGATTCATCTTAGTCATAGATGTTGCCGATAAATAATGCATTTCATGGCATCAACGATACCAATTGGTTATGGATCATTTCTCATATGGTAGATATAACAGCAGCATTTCAGAGGTTGGTAGGGACCAAGTATGGAATTTTAGTAAATCTTCTATTTTTCATTATTGTCATTATTGTGAAGAAAGGAATGATCACATATAAAAGTGCAATCCTTTCTTAAATAAAAAAAAAAAAGTTCTACTAGCTGTCCAAAATCTTTATAAAAAAAAACTTAAAAGGTAAGAAAAAACCATGTTAAACTTTTCAAAATACTTGGAAGATTTTTAACTTTAAATCCAGACTTTGATCCATGTTGATGATGTATACAACCAGGAATCAGGAATCATGCATATTTATAGGTGTAAAATAACAATCTAAACTATCTAGTCGACTTATCTAAATTTTCTATCTTATTTGATTCCTTTTACTTAAAGATATTACTTTAAACTTTCACACATTATCTTGAGAAGTTGACCGGCTTCCCTAAAATCCATGGTCGAAGGTGCTCTAATGAAAGGATAAGCTCCTACTTCCTTTTGCCAAGAATAAGGCTAATAATAGTTATTGTGTTCTTGCAACATACATAACATGGTCTTCTTCCTTCTTCCCTAATGGGACTCTAAGCGGATCGAAGTAATAGGAAGCTCGTAACCACAAAAGTGGTTTCTGCATGACGATATGGTGGTTTCTGCCTGCTATGCTATAATGGAACAAATGATATGAACCGAGGAGTGGAACCGATTAATAACCTTCATGCTCCAAATTTAGCTCTATTGGGGAGACATTTGACATGCGAGTATAAAATTTGTTATAATCTGTTCATATAGACCTTACTTATACTATGATATATTTTTTAGCCCACAATGTTATTGCATAGTTTTCAACTCAGTCCATTCAAATATGACAGCTTATGAGCACATTCTTTGGATAAAGTTATAGCTGTTTCAATGTGTTTTTCTTCGTGATCAAGGAATGCATTAAAGAAGTTAATTACCAACTGTAAAATATTTAATTTCGAAATTTCCTATGCATAAAGGGTTGTTTCATACACTAGTACTTATTTTGATGTTTAAGGGTTAAAAAGAACTTTAGAAACTGATGATATTTGCATAAGCTATCTTGGAGTGCTTTCTTAAACTCTATATCTCTTGGATGCGTCCTTGAGTGATGAGTCTTTTATTTTTAGTTCTATATCCTTATTTATTGTTCTTGGGGTGGTAATCTTTTTGTATCCCTTTGTGATTTTAAAGTTGGTGGTGAGCTTTCTTTTCGATCTTATTAAAGTTCTATCGTGAGTTTGTTCCTTTTCTACTATCAGCTTTCTTCCAAAATCTATTCTGCATTACCCCTCGGTATCAGTTTAGTATCAGAGCTAAATGTTAGAGATTATGGCAAGGTAGAATAGAAAAGATATAGTTGGTGAAGGTAGTGACTATGAAAATGATGTTAAGTCATTGAGGTTGCAACTACGAAGATTGTTGCATAGTCTATAAGGAAAAAATGAAATAATTGAATAACTTTGAAGTAGAAACAACCATAATGAAATTGATGTCCAAGAGTTTACTTCTGATGATGATACATCTCCTCATCAAGTCGAGAAGATTTCGGGCAAGACATTGAGTCCAAGATGAGTGGTAGAACAAATACAACCCAAGATTGGATATTCCAAAGTTTGAAGATAAAATAAATGATGACTTTAACGGTTGGCTTAATACAGTAAAAAGAATTTTCGAGTGGATGAATTGGTGACAAAGGGATTAATTCGAGTAGGGAGTTATTCTACCTAACAAGGCAGCTTACAGAATGAGTCCCAAGGAGCTTGAAGAACTTCAAAGGCAAGTGGATGAATTGATGAAAAAATGGTTAATTCGAAAGAGCATGAGTCCTTGTGCGGTTCTAACCTTGTTGGTGCCTAAGAAGGATGGTTCTTGGAGAATGTATGTGGATAACCGCATCAACAATCACAATGGATTATCGTTTTCTCATTCCAAGGTTAGATGATTTACTTAATCAATTATGTGGTACTTCTATTTTCTCTAAAATTGATTTGAGGAGTGGCTATCACCAAATAAGAATGAGGCCCAAAGATGAGTGAAAAATAACATTTAAAACTAGAGAAGGCTTATATGAGAGGTTGGTTATTCCATTTGGGCTATCTAATGCTCCTAGCACTTTTATGAGATTTATGAATCACATACTTAAGCCATGCATTGGGACTTTTATTGTGGTTTACTTTGATGATATATTGATGTAAAGTAAGAGCGAAGAGGAGCATATGAATCATATTAAAGAAATATTTTTTATTTTGAGATAGCAAAAGCTTTATGCTAATCTGAAAAGGTGTGATTTTTTTACTCATCGTGTGGTGTTTTTAGGGTATGTTGTTTCAAAAAAAAGGAATCATGATAGATCAAAGCAAGGTAGAAGCTATTCTCAATTGGCCAACACTTGCTTCATTACATGATGTGAGGAGTTTCCATGGCTTAACTTCCTTTTACAGAAGATTCAACAAAGGTTTTAGCTCTATTGTCGCTCTAATCACCGAATGCCTGAAATGTAATAAATTCAAATGGACTAGAGAGACTAATGATATTTTTGAGCTTTTAAAAAGAAAGATGACCGAAACTCCTATCTTAGTACTACCAAATTTTGATATGGTGTTTGAAGTTGAATGTAATGCATCTAATGTGGGAATTGGTACTATTTTGAGTCAAGACGAAAAGCTCATTGCTTTTTTTAGCAAGAAACTGAATTATACAAGAAGGAAAAATTCTACCTAAGATAAGAAGTTTCATGCCATTTATCGAGCTTTATCTCATTGGAGTCAATATCTTCTAGTCAAGCCATTTGTCCTATATTCTGATTATAATGCATTTAAGTTCATTAATCACCAGCATAAGCTAAACAAGAGGCATGCAACTTGGGAAGAGTTCTTACAATCTTATAATTTTACAACCAAGTATAAATCTGGTGTTTAAAGCGTAGTCGTTGATGTATTTAGTAGAAAGAATTCTTTATTTTCAGCAATGAAAGTTAAAGTGGTTGGATTTAAGACATTCAAAGATCTCTATGAGAATGATGTGGATTTCAGCTCAATATGGCGGAATTGCAAATCAAGTTCCTTTCAACAATTGTGTGTTCCATCTTATTCTTTGAGATAAGTAATTCTAGCTGAAGCTCATGGTGGTGTTTTGGGAGGACATTTCGGTAAGGGCAAGACTCTAGCTCTTATTCAATCAAATTTCTATTGGCCTAAGATGTTCAGAGATGTGGAGAGACATGTAAAGCAATGTCGAGTATGTCATTTAGCAAAAACAAGAAGTCAAAATTCTGGTTTGTACACTCCATTACCAATACCAATTGCTCCATGGGAGAATGTGAGTCTTGATTTCGTTTTGGCACTGCTAAGAACTCAAAGGAACAAGGATTCTATCATGGTTGCTGTTGACATATTTTTAAAAATATCTCACTTTATTCCCTACAATAAATCAAATGATGCATCTCATATTGCTGATTTGTATTTTAAGGAAATTATTAAATTGTATGGTATTCCAAGAACTATAGTTTCTGATCGAGACTCTAAATTTCTTAATCAATTTTGGAGAACTCTTTGGAGGAAGCTGGGTACTTCTTTAAATTTCAACAGCTCGCATCATCCCCAAACCGATAGACAAACTAAGGTAACGAATAGAAGCTTGGAAAACTTAGAAGCTATGTTGGTAAGAACATTAAGCAATGAGATCTCATTCTTCCACAAATTGAGTTTGCCTACAATCGTTCCATGCATCATAGCATTGGTAAGAGTCATTTTGAGGTTGTTTATGGTGTTAATCCTCTCATTCAATAACTAAGTAATTTAGTGGAGATGCTGATGAGAGAGTTAAACAGATAAAGAAGCTGCATTAGGGTGTTAAAGTAACCATAGAAAAGCAAAATGAGAGGTACATGCAAGCTACCAATAAACATAGAAAACATGTGGAGTTTAATGCAGGTGATTTGGCTTGGATTCATCTAAGGAGGGAGTGGTTTCCATCGAGTAACTTTGAAAAATTGAAACCAAATGCTGATGGTCCATTCAAAGTGTTTAAGGGAATTGACAAAAATGCTTATAAGATCGAGCTACTTGAAAATTATGAAGTATCCCCAACATTTAATGTGGCTGATTTAAGTCCTTTTCATAATCATGTTAACAAAACAAACAAAGACTTGAGGATAAGTCTTTTTCAACCAAGGGAGATTGACATGGGAGTGCCTAATTTGGTATAATATGCTCATATGGATCTTACTAATGCTATGGTATATTTTTCAGCTCACAATGTTGCCTCATAGTTTTCAACTCAACTCACTCAAATATGACAGCTCATGAGCATGGATGAAGTTACAACTGTTTCAAGGTGTTTTTCTTCATAACCAAAGAATGCATTAAAAAAGTTAGTTACTAGCTGTAAAACACTTAATTTCAAATTTTGATGTTTAGGGGTCAGAAAAAAATTTAGGAACTAATAATATTGGCAAAAGCTCTCAAAAGAGTGCTCTCTTAAACTCTATATCTCTTAGATGCATTTTTGAATGATAAGTATTTTATTTTTAGTTCTGTATCATTGTTTATTATCCTTGGGATGGTGATCTTTCTATATACCTTTGTGATTTTAAACTTGATGATGAGCTTTTTTCTTGATTTTATTAAAATTTTATCAGTAAGTTCATTTGTTTTCTTCTATCGACTTTCTTCCAAAATCTATTTTGTATTACCCTCGGTATCAACCTTTCTCATCACTTGTATCTATTAGCCTTCCTCGGACGCAAGCTGCCCAGGGAGGCATTTTGGGATAGGGGATGACTCCAGTGTTCCTCTGGATGGATTTATGGCAGATAAAAAGGTACTCTCCACTGGGGTTCTTTCTCTATTTAGCTACCTACAGTTGTTCCTTCTTTTTGTCTCAGGTTTCTTCTCAAGGCAGGCAACACAGCAATGGGAATTTAATATGGGACATCAATGTTATTGCCGATCTAACTTTTCAGCACCTACATAATATACAACAATAGGTATCTAAGCCGTGATGGTATCTAGCAGAGGTGTCCAAATGGAAACATTATTCATAACATGGGGATTCATGCCGTCCCCTAATACAATCTAAATACAAAAGTATTGCTTGTTTAGTATACCATAATATATTTTTCACCGAGGTTGAGGATGAAGAATTGAGAGAATGAAGAAAAGCACACTTCAATTAGTATCATATGAAGTCTATTTATATACGGTGAAAGATAAGATTTCTTTAACTGAGCAGAGAGATTGCCTCATACAGTTGAGGAAATCTATCTGCTATGCAGTTGAGGAAATCTCTTTATTATCAGAGGAAATCTCTCTATTATCATGCCCCCGCAAGATCGAGCTCTTGTCAAGGATACCGATCTTGGACCGATGCAAAAAAAATAGTTTGCGGGCTAGAGGCTTCGTGAGTGAGTATGCTAGTTGATCAACCGTATGAACATGAGAGACACAAAGTTGATGTCTGACAACTTGATCTCGCACGAAGTGAAAGTCGATGGCAATGTGTTTCATGCGTGAGTGGAACACTGGATTAACACATAAGTATGTAGCTCCAACATTGTCATAATATATTGTAGGAGTATGGGTAGAGTTGACTTTGAGTTCCTTGAGGAGATTTGTGACCCAATTGAGTTCAACAGCAGCGATAGCAATAGCACGATATTCAGCTTCAGTTGTAGACCGGGCCATTGTCTTTTGTTTCTTAGAACTTCAACTAATTAGATTAGACCCAAGTAAGATCACATCCCCTGACGTGGAGATTCTATCATCAAAGTTTCCCGCCCAATCAGCATCAACAAAGGCATGAAGATGAAGTTGAGTGGTTTTGCAGAGAAAGGGACCATGATTAAGGGTCCCTTTAAGATACCGCAAAATTCGTTTAACCGCAGACCAATGCATAGCAGAAGGCTGGTGTATGTATTGAGATAATTTATTGATTGCAAATGAGATATCTGGATGGGTGAGAGCCAAGTACTTGTCGGTATTGAGTTGAGTATGTGGTAGGGCTACCACAGGTTGAGAGATAGGATGTGAGAGCTTGATATTCACCCCCACCATCAGAGTAGACTATTTTAATTGTAGATTGAAAGAAGTTTTCGACCAACTTTTTAAAGTTAGGTAAAAATTGTTGAAACTTCTGACTTATGACGGAGAGGATAAATCCATGTGTACTTAGTAAAATAGTCTACAAAAATGACATAAAATCTAAACTTGTCAAAGGAAGTAATGGGAGCAGGACCCCAAACATCAGTATAAATAATTTCAAATGATGTAGAACATGATATGGAAGAAGAACCAAAAGGGAGTCTATGACTTTTATTACTGAGACAAGCATCACAATAAAATCTATTATTTGTAGAAGTAGAAAGAGAACAACGAGAAAGTAATTTATTTTGGATAGAGAGAGAGGGATAACCGAGATGACGATGCCACACATCGATTGGAGCTGCCACTGAGGAGTAAACAGTGGGTTGTTTGAGTTGTGGAACGGACGGTCATTCATAAACATTATCCTTACTCTGACCTTGGACCAAGGATACCCCCGTATTCAAATCCTTGACAAGAAAAGAGTTAGGAAAGAATTCAATAGAGGTATTATTTTGTTTGCAAAATTGAGAAATAGAAATAAGATTGCGTTTAATGTGAGGTGCACACAAAACATCATCGTGTGTAAAAGTTGTGGTAGGTGAATTAAGCATTGTGGAACCAATATGAGTAATAGGAAGTCCTTTACCGTCATCGATGATGATATCGTCATGTCCACTATAGTCGTTGTGGATCGATAAGTTCTGTAAATCAGAAGTAATGTGGTGGGATGCGCCAAAGTCCACGATCCAATTATAATCAGTAGTGTTTGGAGTAGTTGCGAGATTTGCTTGAGGCCAATGTGATTGTGCAGGAAGTCAGGGTCGAGATCGATAGACCTTTGCAGAGTAACCGACTTTATCACATAATTGGCAGACAACTCTTCGTTGATTTGTGTGTTGAGGGCGCTAGGACTGTTGATGATTGAAGTAGCCACCTTGGTTGTCATGATTGAAATGTTGCTGATGTGGAGGAGGGGTTTGGTTGGAGCTCAAAGGTTCAGAAGGCATATTAGTCGAACCTTTGTTGATAGTCTTGTTATACTGATAGCCCCTCCTCGTGGATTTTTGATTGACTTGAGCCGTGATGGATGGTCCTAACAATTTGTCATCACACTTGAGATATATCTCAAAATCAATCAGCTTGTCGTAAAGTTCTTCGAACGACACTGATGAATCACATGCCCGTATTGCTGCTGCTAGTTCCTTGTACTCGTCTCCTAGGCCGTTGAGGATATGGACAGTAACTTCTTCATCACTGAGGGAATGACCTATGAAGGCCAAGTTATCGATAATAATCTTTATGTTGTGCAAATAATCAGTAACAGTACTTTCCTCTTGTTTTGTTTTCATAAGTCCGAATATAAGATTAAGCATACGAGTTCGTGAACACCATGGTCGTGCATGGTGCACACTTGCACGGTGCATCGGCGCATGTAAATACCATACTCATGCATGATAAACACCTAAGCAGCACATGAGTGGTACCTGTGCCACCTTGATTACTGTAGCTAGGGTAAATGGATAATTTCAAAATTATCCAATGCACCTAAATTTGACTCATCAAACACAGATGCATGTGAATGAGAAAATTTTAAGCTTTTTTCCATTTAAGTTCCAACAATCCCCTATAAAAAATTTAAATTCCTTTCAAATAAATAAATTATTTAAATAAACAATTAAATTAAATTATTAAAAAAATAAATATTGCTTGTGCATCTATTGTGTGGTTAATGAGATATCTTTTCAAAGACTTAACCACATTTAATGAAGTAAGCATCCATTTGAGAAACGGAGTGAACTAGATCTTAAATTATATTTTTTTAATTCAAACTTCAACTAACTCACACGGTATAGAATAAGTCTTCGTGAGTTGCATATTAATAGTCATATGCGAGTATCTTGATTATTCATGAGAGATTATAAAGATTATCCAGATCCCTAATCATGACTATCTATGAATTCTCTCAGTCATATCTCACGAAAAATATCACCTCACGAAAAATATTTATAAATTTCTTTTTATAAAAGTCTATTGTATCTTTACATTCACAATAAATAAAAACAGAGTAGGGTTTATGATCATAAAAAAAATAGAAATTAATTTTTTTAGTTATTCTACCTGGGTACAAGTGGTGTAATTACTACAAACTTAACTTCCATCGTACTTCTAGTTATAGTAGTCTGTTTAGTTGATTGCTAAGATATAATACTTCTACCAAGAAGATATATATATATATATATATATATATATATATATATATATATAATCTAAATAATCAAAAATTCAGTTGGCATCACCGTAGAATATCCTACAAAGTTAAGTCCATTAAAAAAAATTCCCTAAAAGCATATAAAAACTCATTCAAGAGCATTTAAGTGAGCCAAACTTGAAATACTAGTATATCTACTAATTCTGTATACAACATAAGAAATTTTTTGCTAACCAAGATTTTTCACATCAAAGTGATGAGATAAGAATGATTTATTTTTCAAGATCAAATCTAAATCTAAAGTAAAAATTAAGACATCGTCAACGTAAATATAGACAAGTATAATTTGTTCTATCCTTCTATAATATATATAATTATCAAATTCATTGATATAAAATCCAAATGATAGAATTATAGAATCAAATTTTTCGTGTCATTGCTTAGGTGCTTGCTTGAATCAGTAAAGGGAATGGATCAACTTGCACACTTTTTCTTTTTGTCCATGCATGACAAATCCTTCGGGTTAGTTCATGTATATCTCTTCTACTAGCTCTCAATATAGAAATGTAGTCTTCAATGAGGAGTTTATGAGTGGAAGCAAAAGCAAGTAGGACTCGGATGGTAGTAATTCATACTATAAGCATATGTGTCAAAATAATCAATGCTAGTTTATTTACAAAAAAACCTTAAACAACAAGCTTAGCTTTGTACTTTTTTGATATATCATTGCTCCTAATTTTATTCTTGAAAATCTACTTGTAACTTAGGGGGGGTTTAGCCCGAGGAGATAAGTGAGTGAGAATTCACATATTCTATTTCATTATTAATCATCTCTTTAAAAAAAATGCATCCAGAGAGCATATAGCTTCTTGAAATGAACTTGAGGTATATTCTATCACATAAATTCTTTTCAATCATACATATCTTGCTTCTTCAAGGTTTAGGTTGAATATTAGATTTTATAAAATTTGAAAAAAAAGAAAAACACTCACTTGAGATATTAGTAGATAATCTGAAAAGCAAATATGTTTTCAAAGAAGGATGCATCCCTATATTTAATTAGAGTGTCATTTAATATTTTAGATATTTTAGAATTTACTAGAAGAAATCTATAAGTGTTGCCATTGATAGAATATCCTACAAAGACAACATCCACAATTTTAGGACCTATGTTATTTCTATTGGGTTCTGATATGTTAATCTTAGCTAAATACTTTCATATTTGGAAGTAACTTAGCTCTGATTTATAACACTTCCAAAATTCTTAAGGGATTGTCTTCTTATTCTTTTGTGGTATCCTGTTAAATATATAACAGGTAAATACGATAGGTTTCCCCCACAAAATTCTAGAGTACTCTTGAAATAAAGATCGATGTATTAACTAACTATATCTGAAAGGGTTCTATCTGATTGAGGTTAATAGGGAATAGTGACTTCATGAACTATGTTATCATCTTCATAAAATTTGACAAATTTATTAAAAGTATACTCACCTCCTCTATCAGATAAGATTTTAAATTTTCTATCAAGTTGGTTTTCAACTTGAGCCTTATAGATCTTAAATTTATTAATAACTTCATCTTTAGTCTTTAAAAGATAAAATGTAAGGTCACAAAATAATGACTTCCACCTCTAGTTGGTATTCTATTAGAGTCACAAACATCATTAGATTAAATTGAATATTTTTAAAGGATTTTTTATGTTGTTTTAGATTGAGCGCAGAACTCACATTTAGATTTAAATTTAGAGTTAAATTTTAAAATCAAATCAAGATAAGACATTCTTTGAATTGATATGATGTTGACATGACTAAGTCTACCATGCCAAATATCACAAGATTCAAAATTTAAGATAATAGAGGATAATGATTCATCTTTGTTATAGATTCATCTTTGAACGAGTTATTATACTAAGTTTAAAAAATCTTTCAATTACAAAGTCTTTCCCTTTATACATATCTCTCTTGTAGATTATAACTTGGTTTGCTTCCAAAACTATTATATATCCTAATTATACAAGGAGAGATCCACTAATTAGGTTTTGTTGGATATCTAATACTTGCAACACATCATGAATTATAAGTGTTTTTCCTAAAGTAAGCTTCAGGTTGATGCATCCAGTTTCCATTCCACATGATTATACTTCCTCCGCTTGAGATATAAGAGGAGGAAAATTATTCTCGATTAGCACAAACATTGATGTTTGCACTAGAATCTAGCCACCATATAATATCATAATAGTTTCGATTCATAGTTGGGATAAAGGAAATAGACCTAAAAAAGAAATTTGATAGTTCAGCCTCGATCATATTGACTTGAGGTTTAGGTTTAAGGGAGCTCTTCTTCGTAAAAATCTTTTTCTTTTCTTCTTTTGATAGAAGTAGGATTGGGCAAGGTGATTATTCTGATCATAAATAAAGCAGAAGTGATCTTTTCCTAGCTTCATATTCCCTTTAGGTTTGGAGGATTGTCTAGAATTTTGAAATTGGTTGAAGTTAATGTTAGGGTTAAAATTTAGAATAGGATTTGAGAACCTTGGTTTAAACCTTTTACCCTTGGGTTTGAAGTTATGACCTTGGTTCTTGTTAGAGTTTCTATGATTTTGAAAATGACCTTAAGATTAGTCATATTGACTTTAGCTAATATTTGATTTTCTTAAGCTTTCCTTTGCCAATAATGATCTTCTATCCTAATAGCTTAGATAGCAAACCTAAGAGTTCGAGTGATTTGAGGTCTCCTAATGACTAAGGAGAAAGTCTATTTAATGAAAAGAGATATGATATGATTCAAAAAAATAGTTCTATTTCTATGAATTTCATAGATCAAGTTTTGAAATGTATGAACTTGATCATTGATAGGTAAATGATTCACCATTTTAAAGTTATTAAAATAAGAAATAGTAAAGCAATGGATTCCTTCAAAACCTCTAACATATGTCTTCTAAGGCTTACAAAAGTTAAGGATTCTAAAGCTAACATATTTGTTTTTTTAGGAGATTTTTTAAAATCAGTAAATTTAAAAGGATTTAGAAAGGGTGATAATTTTCCTATAATAGAAATTAGTCCTAGAGTTATTAACTAGGTTTCTTGTTCAAGCCACTTGACAAACACATTCCCATTAAATTTGTCAAGTTTAAGGAATATGCAATCATCTCATTATAAAATTTAAGATTAAGTTTAAAGGAATAAGACAAATGAATAATATATGTAAAATAAAATTAAAAACTCATATGGTTATAAGTCTTGATTTAATGGAGCAGAAACATAAGTTGAGTAGATTTTTTGCTTCACCCTTTAAAATATTTGTTATGATACCCGTTTAGGCAAACACATTTCACAAATAATTTTAGTAATAATCTAACACAATATAAATTTTAAATACAATTGCATCACAATTAACAAATGCTATTTATTGAATTTTATTTTTTAATAAATAAAATTGATGTATACAGAATAAAAGAATACTGTTAAATTTTTTTTAATATAAATCCAAAAATATAAACTGAAGGTAAAACTCAAGTTATCAATTTTTACAGCTAAATAAATGATGAAATAATCATGCAACCACTATAACAATAATGATATCTCCTTTTTTTACATTTTTTAATACAGATTAATAAAGTGATGAAATAATTATTAAACAAATATAATTAAATAACTACAACAGTAATAAGAATTACACTAATAAAATATTTATTTCACAATGCTAATCTGATAATTAAATTAAATTATTTAACAAATAATCAAACACTTACCCAACGATTAACATGAATAAATATGCCTTTTTTCGAATTCTCATCCTGTTTAGTTTTAATCGAAGAAGTAATATACTTAGATTGTTGTAATGATAGTAAAATAACCTTTGATTAAGCACTGTCTCTCCTTTCTTTCTCTATTTTCTCGAGTTTTAGTGTCAATCTCAACTAATAAGTGTCATGTGGTTAATTATGTCTCATTTTAAAACCTGCACACAAATTTAGATCAATCTTGTCTTTTAATCTTTTTTTACAAGACTTTTATGAGGAGAGCAAAAAAGTTGAAGAATGGAACTGAAGTCCTTGAACAATGAATAAAAATTGAAGATTTTTTTCCTCAAGTTCCAACACTATTTTGTTCGTCTATCTATTTTCATGATTATTTTCCTATCATTCTTCTGTTCAGTGGCAGTAGCAATAGCAAGCACAGGGGAAGGAAATTAAGACAGTTGATAGAAAGAGCGAGGAAGCAACCACATAAAAGCCTTACCTCCGAATCGGGCTAACACCTCTGCTACCCATGACCAGGGAGTCCAGCCCCAAATCCCCCACGGCTTGACATAGCTTCTCCCTCGCGTCTCCCCAGAACAGCTTGGCAACGATGATCGCCTGAAACCGTTGGTTCTAATTTTAGGAAGCAGGGGAAGAAAACGGGTAGAGGAAGAGATGGTACCCCCTTCTGCCTTGAAGCGGTGTCGAGCTCATCAAGGACCTCCACGTTGACATCGAGCTCGTAGTGCTTCATCACATCCGGCTGCCGGAACTCCGTCAGAGGAATGAGAGCTACACAAATCACGGCACAAAAGAGAGCGTGAGCGAGCAAAGAGATGCCGGATGGCGGATGGCGAGGGCGCGCGTACGGGAGCCGGACTGGATCCAGAGCGGGTGCTTGGCCTCGTCGCCCTTGTCGGGCATGATGTGGAGGAGGAGGATGGTGTCGCCCTTGCGGAGGAGGTTGTCGATGGCCCACCTCAGCGCCGCCTTGCTACTCTTCGAGAAGTCGAGCGCCAACCCGATCTTCCTCCCACCACCCCCTGCCATCTCCGAGATCTCTCGAGCACACCACGACCAACAATGGCGATGGAAAGTAAGCAGGGTAGGGACGAATGAGACGATCGGTTCCAACGGCTTCTTTCTCTCTCTATATACGGAAGGGAGGAACGACACGTATATATATATATATATATATATATATATATATATATATATATATATATATATATATATATATATATATATATGTCTGTATTTGATATGGAGAGATTAAAAAAATGATTTTCTTTTTTTGAAAAAGCTTCGCAGATCGTCGTCAACTTAAATCTCACTTTCGCATGTTGTATCTTGTTAAAAAAAATATATTACATTCAAGAATTTTTAGAAATATATTTTTTCTTGAAAAACCACCTTCAATAAATGAGAACTGTTTTGAATAACAGAACGATATGAAAAATGTTGCTAAATTTATGTATCAGCTATTTCGTATGTGAAGTAAAATAATTTATCTTAGTAGGTGTTATGCATTAGAAGTAGATCTAATATTTCAATTTTTTTTTAATCCTGAAGGATATAGTGATAGGAGAAATCTTAATTTAAGATAGAATGATTGTTAAAAAAATAGAGGAGTTTCTTTTTTTTCTTTTTGTCCTACTAAATTGTTTGACAGTGAGGTAGCAAAAGAGGAACTGAGAGGAAACCTAAAACGAGTTACTCGACGCCTGCGATAAAGAATCTCAAAATCCATCGATTGAATTGAGGGCGATGAAGCGACTCCGCATCCCAATCCTGCCATTCGTACGCACATCAAACCTATATACTTATCCGTCGCCGTCATGCAAATGCCTCAAATCGACCATCACAGCCACCTGCGTGCTCAGACTGCGCCCGGAACTTGTTCGACGAAAGACCGCACATTCTGATGAAGCGACTCCGCATCCCAATCCTGCCATTCGTACGCACATCAAACCTATATACTTATCCGCCGCCGTCATGCAAATGCCTAAAATCGACCATCACAGCCACCTGCGTGCTCAGACTGCGCCCGGAACTTGTTCGACGAAAGACCGCACATTCTGATGAAGCTACTACGCATCCCAATCCTGCCATTTGTACGCACATCAAACGTATATACTTATCCGTCGCTGTCATCCAAATGCCTCAAATCGACCAACACAGCCGCCTGCGTGCTTAGACTGCGCCCGGAACTTGTTCGACGAAAGACCGCACATGCTCCCCGACCTGCATCACATGATTTGCCCTCGAGGAGCTCCACGGGAACTGGTTGACCATTCATGACGGTAACATTCTTCGAATCTTCTCCCACATGTTGTGGTTGATGCACCAAAATGACCAACCCAGCCACATGTCATATGCTCAGATTGCGTCTGGAACCGGTTCGAAGAAAGAGGGCACATTCGCTCTCTCTAACACCCTAATTAATCTTATATAAAAAATAGATAAAATTATAATTAAAAAATATTATAAAAATACTATTATCAATTTTAACTTAATTATTTTTAGTGATTCTGACCAAACGAAATTAAATATCGTGACATGTGAAGTTAAAGGACACACCATAATATAAGTCACCACTTGGCTAGCACCATATTAAGATTAATACTATCGTATAATTTAGGTATAGTTTTTTAGTCTTAATTATATATGTAATCCTTATTTAATTTATTTCTATAAACTTAAATAAATTTTGGTATAATATATTCCTCTCATTAATATTAAAAAATGTAAAATATGATTAACTATAAATAGCTAATTTGAGTTAATAAACAAATACTTAAAATATTTTCTCTAACAAATTTTGATAGAATACATATCTAAGCTGGCTAGCCAACACAAATCATACTAATTTCTCCAAGTAGTAAAATTTTTTTAAGGTAACAATGAAGACAAGATTTGAGTCTATCCTATGATAATTTGTCAAAATATTTACGAGTTAAGCTAACTAATACATTCATCTAAATATATTCTTACCACTAAAATTAAAAAAATAATACTAAGTGCATCTAACTATAAATAGCTTATTTGGGTTACTATACAAATACTTTAAATATTTGTTATAATAAATTTTGATATAATATGTGTCATTTTTTTTACAAAGGATAAATGGTGAAGGCAGGATTCAGATCTTGTAATAAACTATTAAGAAATTTACCGAATGAAATCTTCTTTAAATATTAAGTTTAGTCACACATGAGGAGTAACCTCCCTTAAATATATCACTCTCATTAATATTTTTAAAAAAACATGTTAACTTCCAATAGCTATAAATAGCCAATTTGAGTTAATATGAAAGTATTTAGAATATTTTTTTAATAAATTTTGATATAATATATTTTTAAATATTATTTTACTCGTATGTGTTTATATAAACTTTGATTGTCTAATTGATTGAAATGCTAATTCAGAGCTAACCGTGATTCTATCCACATGTCTCTAATTCACGTCGAAAAATGTTGAAAAACTTTGATTCTTCAATGTTCCGAATACAATAAACTGCATTGGCATATGCCTAGTAATGCTCTTCTAACGATTAAGTTAGATTTGACAATAGAAGCCTTTTAGAGTCAAATATATTTTTGAGAATTCTTCTATATCAAGGAACACACGTGATGGAGCCTTTTATAACATGACTTTAAGATCATTAAACTTAAATATATGCATTGATGTCGGGGATAAATACATATTACTTCTAATTGTCACAGGCTTAATTGGAATTGCCTAAGTCGTGACGTACCCTTGCGGTAAAGACGTGAACTTAGCTTCTGTTGCCTAAGTCGCACCTTGCCCTTGCGATATGCGTCCGCAAAGATCAGCCTACTTGCAACCTTTTATAGGTCCCGAAGGACATATAAAATAGAAAGTTGATTAGTTCGAAGAACGAGCGACGGACAAGTCCCAACGTCTCACGAAAAGGGGAAGTTTTACAAGCAATTCAGTGAGCACCTTGCGTGCATAGAGAAAAGAAGGAGAGGAGAAAAATAAGGACTTTAGAAGGTTGAACGAATAACTGGAAGTCCATAAATAGCTGCTCACCGGGTGCCGGGCGTGACAACAAGTTCCCGTCAAGGTAACGTAAGAACTTGCAAAAGATTGTTTAACGCCCGATACTATACCGAAGCCCCATCTCCCATGGTGCCACCTGGGTGGTTCCAGGGTGCTGAGATGGCTGACATTTCACGTGCAGCAGTGGGCTGCAGAAAACAGTCCATGGCACGTGAAAACGGAGCTATTTTAGGTTGTTTTGCTCGGTTTGATGAGCGGTCGCACTATAGCACTGCAACTTGTTCAAATATATATTTTTATAAGCAAAATGATATAAAACCAAGCCAAAACATACTACCACGCAGCTGTACATGCAAACACAAACGACGAACAGTTTGTTGAACAGAGTTGTTACGGGCGCGTGATGACCATTCGTGACATTCTCTCCCACTCAAACTGTTGACGCCCTCATCGACGCTTATTGGTAGTTGTTGATGATTGCTTCTTTATGTCGTAGGGCATCTTTGGGCTCCCAATTGGCTTTAGTTCGGGGAAGCTTTCGCCACTTCACCAAGTACTCGGTCTACTCAGCTCTAGTGGATAGCTTTATCTTACGGTCCGCTAAAATGGTTTCAACTCACTTCTCATAAGAGGCTCTGGTGGGGGGTAGCCGAGTTGGAAAACTTCAGGAAGCATCTTGCGGATCTGAGTGGTAGGCTTTCAAGTTGCTGGTATGAAAAACATTGTGAATTTTGAACCATGCCGGTAGCTGCAACTTGTAGGAGACGTTGCCCACCCTGCTGATAATTGGGAAGGGTCCTTCATACGTGCGCACCAATCCTTTGTGTACTTTGTTCCTAAAGAATTGGAGTGATACTGATTGGAGCTTGACCAACACCAAATCGTCGACCTTGAACTCTTGTGGTCGCCTTCCCAAGTCTGCCCACTTCATTCTTTTTGTCGCCTTCTCCATGTAAGCCCGCACAATATCTGTATTTCGGTGCCACTCCTTTATGAAGTGGTAGGCTGATGGACTACTCCCAGTATACTTGATTACCATGGTGTGAGGAGTTGACGGTTGTTGCCTTGTAACGATCTCAAACGGGCTCTTGTTGGACTCAAAGCTTCGGTGCAAGTTATAAGAGAATTGGGCAATGTCCAATAACTTCACCCAATCTCGTTGGTTGGCACTCACGTAGTGCCGAAGATATTGCTCTATGAGCGAGTTTATCCTTTTTGTCTAGCCATCCATCTGGGGGTGGAGGCTTGTGAAGAAGTATAACTTCGACCCTAATAATTTGAATAGCTTGGTCCAGAATCGTCCAAGGAACCGAGCATCTCGATCACTGATGATATTGTGCGGGACTCCCCAATACTTCACCACATCCTTCATCATCAGCTTGGTTGCCTCCTCTGCTGAACAGTGTAGGGGAGTAGCAATGAAAGTTACATACTTTGAAAATCGATCCACCACCACGAGTATCAATCCGAGTCTCCCTATTGTTGGCAAGCTTGATATGAAATATAAGGAAATGCTCTCCTATGGCCTTTCTGGTATGGGCAACGGCTCCAAAAGTCCCACCGGCTTCCGCTACTCCACCTTGTCTTGTTGACAAGTGAGGTACGTTCGAACATATTTCTTCACATCAGTCCCCATCTTCGACCAGTAGAAGGCCCTCTCCAAGAGAGCCAAGGTTCTGTGAATGCCTTGGTGTCCCGCCCAAAGGGAATCGTGACACTCTCTTAATAGTTCACACCTTAGATTGTCCACTCGAGGAACATAAACCCTATTCCCTTTGGTGTAAATGAGTCCCTCCTGGACCCAAAACTGTCGTGTCTTGCCTTCTTTAATGAGTTGTATTAGGGTTACTGCCTGGGGATCACTGTACAGACCCATCCCTGATCTTGGAAAGGAAGTTGGAGTGCAATTGACTTGCTTGGCCTCTACCCTCCTACTGCCTGGCTATGACATTTGCCTTTCCGGGCTTGTACTCCATTATCATATCAAACTCAGCCAAGAAGTCCTACCATCGTACTTGCTTTAAGGAGAGTTTCTTCTGAGTTCGGAAATAGCTCAAAGTGATGTTGTCTGTCCTTAGCACAAATCGTGATCCAAGAAGGTAGTGTCGCCAAACTCATAGATAGTGGATCACCATGTCATCTCCTTCTCGTGCACTAGATATCGCTGCTCAGTCTCGTTGAGTTTGCGGCTCTCGTAGGCCACCGGATGACCTTCCTGCATGAGTACTCCCCCAAAAGTGAAATCTAAAGTATCTATATGGACTTCGAAGGGCTCCCCATAGTCCGGCAATTTGAGCACTGGTTCTTCCAACACAGCAGCCTTCAAATCTTAGAATGTAATTTCACATTTATCAGACCACCTCCAAGGCTGCTCCTTCTTCAGCAACTCTATCAGTAGAGTTGTATGCTTCGAATATCCCACTATGAAGCGTCGATGGTAGTTGATGAAACTAAGGAAGGATCTCAACTCTGGCACCTTCTTTGGGGTACGCCATTCCGCAACCGCTTGCACATTCTATTTGTCCATTTGAATGGAGTCATCACCGATTCGATGCCCTAAGAATAAGATATTTGTTTGAGCAAAGTAGCATTTCTCCCTTTTCATGAACAAAGTGTTCTCCCTGAGAACCTTGAAAATTGTCCGAAGGTACTTGACATGCTTCTCGAACTTTTGATTGTAGACGACGATGTCGTCCAAGTAGACGACCACGAACTTATCTAAATACTTTTTGAATAGCTAGTCCATGAGAGTGCAGAACATGATCAGAGCATTGGTTAGGCTAAAAGGCCTCACCAAGAACTCAAACGCTTTATACCTGGTCACATAGGTAGTCTTTGCTTCGTCGCCTTCAGCAATGCACGCTTGCCAATACCCCGACCGAAGGTCAAGTTTTGAGAAATATTTGGCTTTGCCTAATTGGTCAAACAAGTCCGCGATAAGCAGGATGGGATATTGTTCTTCATCGTCACTTTGTTGAGAGCTCGATAATTGATGCATAATTAGAGGCTCCCATCTTATTTCTTCTGGAAGAGACCTGGAGCTCTGAATGGTTCTTTAGAACTGTGGATGAGACCACCGCTTAGTAGTTCACCTAACTGCTTTCTGAGCTCTGCCAACTCTAGAGGGGGCATGCGGTAGGGTGATCTCGCTGGAGGTTTCACTCTTGGCTCCAGCTCGATGTGGTGATCCATGCCTCTACATGGTAGCAGAGTCTTAGGCAACTTGGGTGGCATAACATCCATGAACTCCTTCAGAATATTTGCCACCATAGCAGGTTCATGAATGGCCTTCTCGTCGAGTGGCTCTAGCTTCATAGCAGCCACGAATGTTAGTTCGCCTTTTTGTACCCTTCTTTAGTTGTAATGCCAATATATGTTGGGGTTCCCTAGTTCCTTTCTGAGAGACAGGAACCACACAGGGGTCGTCACCTCCCATCATGCATAGGGAGTTTAGGAATAGCATTGGCACCAACTTCATCGCGTGCATGAATTCCATTCCAAGAATCACTTGGAAGTCATCCGGTGACACCACCATCATGTTTGTGCTCCCGCTCCATATTCCGATCTTGATGAGAACTCCCTTTGCCAACCCGGAGATTCGCTCGGCCTACGAGTTCACCGCCTTCATTCGACTTGGGCTCTTCTTCATGATCAGCCCAAGTCACTTTGCTTCTTGATCGATAATGAAGTTGTCGGTAGTGCCCGTGTCCACCATTGCACAGGTCATTATGTCTACGTGCATCAGCTCGCCACTTCTTGCTTTTTGTAGTCTTGTCTTCGTGTTCTCCCCCACTTAACCCCGCATGGTGTTCAACAAATGCATTGCTCCCATCCGGGGTCCTTGCGACTCCTCATCATCGCTGTTGGATTCAGAACTACTCGAACTAAGAGCGACAACCTTGCCCTTGTCCGATCAAGGGGGATGGATAGAAGCTATTAAAGTATTTAGTACTTGTTTTTGTGGGCACTCTCTCACCATGTGTGGCCCTCCGCATAAGAAGCATCCGTCAGGTTTCGGTGCCCTGCCTTTCGGGCTTGGCCCTTTGTGGGAACTCTTCTTCCTTTGTTCTCCCTTGAGCTCCTTCCCTTAAGAATATTTTGGAAGGCGATTGCCTGAAGATTATTTCCTTTTTCTCGGGTCTTTTGAGGAAACAAAGTCGATGGGCCTTTCTGCGGCAGCAATTGCTTGATCATATCGGTGATATTCCTTCAATGTAGTTCTTGTTAAACCCATGGCTTCAAACCATCGAGGAAGCTGAATGGCTTATCCTTCTCGGACATGTCCTGTATGTCTAGTATTAGCACAAAAAATTACTTCACGTGGTCTTGAATGAAAGTATTTTGGCAGAGTTGTCTCAACTTCCTTCTTGCGATGAACTCTATGTTCTCCGGTAGGAACTGAGTTCTCAACTCCCACTTCAAGTCCTCCCATGTGTCAACTTGACACTGACCTTATTAGATCTCCTCCCAATGGGTTCGCCACAAAACATTTGCATCTCCGTTCAGATACATGGTTGCTATAGAAACTTTGGTTTTTTTAGAATCAGGACTCGTAGCTTGAAAGTATTGTTTCATGTTGAACAGGAAATTCTCAAGCTCTTTAGAATCTCAGGCACCTCCATAATAATGCAGCTCGGGTGCTCTCAAGTTTTGTGCCGGTGCAACACGGATGTTGCTTCCTCCTGCTAGTCATAGGTGCCCAGCAAGCCAATCACGTGAGTGATGGCACGTGTGACTTGATACAGAATCTTTTTGCTTATTATATTTTGGCGTATATCACTTTATAACTATTGCATATGTATATATATATATATATATATATATAGTGATGTCCTTGGATTTGTGCAATGGGAATCGAATCGTGATTAGATCACGATAATGAGATCGATTCACCTTTAAACACATATCCTAAATAATCCCGGTCATAGGTTACTCGAGAGGGACATCATGATAACCGGACAGACTGGTGTGCTGTATACCCGTCCATATGATGGATGCAGCTGGTCTCATAGTTGCTCGTGTATAGACACTAGGGATACAGTACATGTGCTCATTGGAGAATGAGTTCACTGATTGATCCGCTTACGGAATGCTGGATGGTTGATGGTGCCTTATTGTCTGACAGCGATTCCGTAGTCCTAGTGGTATATCTGGTCCTTAGACTTGAGACACCAAGGATGTCCTGTATGAGTGCTCCACTCTTTGATACCAGACTTATAGGTTTAGTTGTCCTAGATCTAGTACAGCTGGTCATTAGGAGTGGTAGTCGACCTTACGAGGGCTATTGAGTGTCGATAGAGGATCATCTACTCTCGACATCATGAGACGAATATCCCTTGTGTTCTTGCTCAGAAAAATCCCTGGCCAGGGTCATTCAGGTTGAGAGAGAAAGAGTTCTCCGGGAGAATCCGATAAGAGCGAGACTCGAGTAGAAACCGTATGGGTCTGACAGCACCATGCTCGATATATGGTCTCTGGGATATTAGATGGATGAGGGACTATAGGTACACGGTAACTGAGGATAGACAGGTCCAATGGATTGGATTCCCCTGTATCGTCTGGGGACTACGGCGTAGTGGCCTAGTACGTCCGTAGTCGATGAGTCAAGTGAATTATTACAGAGATAATAATAATTCATTGAGTTAGAAGGAGTTCTGACAAGTATAACTCACGGCCAGCTCGATATTGGGCCTAGAGGGTCACACACATATGGTAGGCATTGCGATGAGTAGAGGTTCGGATATGAGATATCCGACGGAACCCTTGTCTTATTGGATGCAGATCCAATACCCACTAGGGGAGGACCCATTAGGGTTTGATAGGGGACCTCTATAAATAGGAGGGATTCAAAGCCTCATAGGCTAGAGCCTTTACTTGCCTTTCCTGTTCTCCTCTCCCTCTCTACCTCAGAGCAGGCCTGGAGTTTTGAGGAGCGTCATCGCAATCCTGTTGTGTGGATCACCGCTAGAGAGGAGGATGCTTGACCTCCTTCACCCTCTCCTAAGGATCTGCAAGGAAACAAGGATATACGATCTCCCTAGGTAACACGATCTACTCTATACGCAGTTTTAAGTTTCACGGATTTTGGGCACCAATCTTTGCACGACAACAAACATCTCTTTGAGAATCGGGGATTTTGTTTTATTGTTCTTACGCTGCGCATGTGATGTCGCCCCAAGATTTCCCAACAGTGGTATCAGAACCAGGTTGTTCGTTCGATAGATTGGTTTTGAACTGCGTGTGTTGTGTTTAAGAAGAATTTTGACGTCAAAATTATTGACGCAAAAGCGAGAAAGGGCAACAATAGTTGCTACCCTCGATCTGCATGCGTGCAGCGCAGCCGTAGGCAGGCAGCACAGGGGCTGCGTCTGCAGCAGTTGGCCGGCGGCCTGCTTGCAGCGGGCTTACGTCCGGCGGGGCTGGCAGCCCGCGGGCAGAGGCGCATGCGGCCGCTTCTCCCGCGGGGTGAGGCGCCGCAGGGTAGCGGCGCATGCCGCCGCTACTCCCGCGGGGGTAGCGCCGCCCGCAGGGGCGGTCGCCCGGTGAGGCAGCACGACCTGCGAGCGCTGCCTCGCGGGCAGAACTGCCCGCGGGGGCGCCCAGCTGCGGGGGCAACGCCATCCGCAGGGGCGCCAACCCACGGTGGCGCCCACCTACAAGGGGGGCGCCCCCGCCCCGCCGCACAGGCCGGCGCCAATAAGGTGGCGGCGGCAGCAGCAGCAAAGGGGAGTAGGGCATTAGGGTTTTCTGGACAAAAGATAGTTTTGTCCTTCGGAAATTGAAAAATTCTATTTTCTATCTTTTGTCCAAATTATGAAAATACCCCTATTAATTCAAAAATTCCCTATATGTCCCTGATTTTATAAAATACTAATTAATTAAAAGGTTTAGTTGATTATTATTATTTATCATTATCTAGTAGTCCTACATGATGATTATTATTTATACATGTGATGTATGATGTGTGGACGTGTGATCATGGACCGTGTGTGATGTGTATACTTGTGATTATTATTATTGAGGTCTGCGAGCCTTCATTATATTTCTCGTTTATTGTCGGGCCTGCGTGCCTATGATTAAGTTGTAATCACATGAGGAGGCGCAGCGGGAGCGTGGATGCGATAGCGGGACCCACGAGATGGACGATCGCAGGGCATGGAGATGCACCGTTGCACACATAGATCTTAATGTGAGTGATTAGGCCTACTGGCTTGGGCCTAATCACATTAGGTTGTGGTCCATGATCATCTGGTGTGATTGCTTTTACACATACTAGATATGTATATATATTTGCATGCGATGTAGATATATATTAAATATGTATATGTGTGACATGTCATATTAGGAGACCAAATCATAGAAACATCTCTCTCGATAATATTAAGTCGGTAAACGTGAGACAATTAGATTGACGCACGTGGCCTTCCATCGTTATAAGTATGAACCGATTCCTGGTGTAGGTTGAGTTGGTCGAGTCCCTCGAGACTCACCTATATCGTGATTCGCTATCTTGCTTACGACATAGAGATGTCACCGGTGACCTGAGGGCATGGTATGCTTGGTCGAGTCCCTCGATGGTATATTATTAAATCAGACTCATCTTGTAACGAAGGTGTTGACTTAACTGAGCATCATGGTTGGTCGAGTCCCTAGAGGCCATGGTGATTCAGAGAACGAATAGGACGGGAATCACAAGGAGTTGTGATCGGCAAGAGTTGCCTACCTTTTAGGCTTAGTGTGATTGGTCGAGTCCCTCGAGGTTACACTAAGACGCTGATTGGATCCTGATCCCCACTAGAAGTCTGTCGGAGACTTCCATTTCATGTGCTGAGGGTGTCGTGTGACTCATTAGTAAAATAGTGGGAGCATATTAAGATAGAAGTCCATATCTTGATAGTTTATTTCTTGCAAAATCTGTATATTATTCATTTCTGCTGCATCTTTATTTTCAGAAAATGTCGCTTTCGAATCCCTTACATGGCATACTTGATGTCAACCGCCTCACTAGTCCAAATTATACGGATTGGCTTCGTAAATTGAGAATTGTTCTCACAGTGGAGAAAATCATGTACGTCCTTGATACAGTGATGCATACGCCCGAAGAAGGGGCAAGCGAGGATGAGATCGCTCGCTACGTGAAGTACATTGATGACTCCACTCTTGCTCAGTGCTATATGTTGGGCTCTATGACTCCTGTGTTACAGAGACAACATGAAAAGATGGATGTCAGATCCATTCTCCTACATGTCCACAAATTGTTTGAGGAACAGGGAAGGACTCAGTGATATGAGATATCCAAGAGCCTCTTCCGCGCTAGGATGACTGAGGGGACATCGGTTCAGAACCATGTCCTAAAGATGATTGAGTGGATAGAGAAACTCACAGGTCTAGGAATGGTCCTAGAGGATAACTTGTGTGTGGACATTGTACTTCAGTCCCTAACAGATTCCTTTTCACAGTTCATAATGAATTTTAATATGAACAAGCTTGAGGTGACTCTCCCAGAGCTCCTCAATATGTTGAGGGAGGTAGAGAGTACTATTAAGAAAGAGAAGCCAGTTCTCTACACTGGTGAGACCAAAAAGAAAAGGAAAGCAAAAAGGTCTCTTAAGAAGGGAAAGGGCAAGGGTAAACCAGGTAAAGCAAAGGTTGCTAAGAAAGACCCAGCAAAGGACAAAGGCCGATGCTTCCACTATGGTAAAGATGGGCATTGGAAGAGGAACTGCAAAGAGTACCTTGCAGAAAGGGCGAAACAAAAGCTTGATGAAGCTTCAGGTACATTCATGATCAGTCTCCATTTGTCAGACTCTTATGATAACACATGGGTATTGGATATCGGTAGTGCTTATCATATATGCAATTCGTTGCAGGTTCTAGCAAGGCCTAGGAGACTAGAGAGAGGCGAGATGGAGCAAAAGTTGCTGTATTAGCTGTTGGCGAGGTCGCCCTACATCTGCCTAGTGGAGCTTTTATTGCATTAGATGCATGTTATTTTGTTCCTTCTATTATCAAAAACATTATCTCCATTTCATGTTTAATAGTTAGTGGATATAAATTTATTTTTGAGAATAATGGTTGTTCGATATTATTAGATGATAAGATCATCACGAAAGGAACATTGCATAATAGTTTATTTATGTTAGACACTACTCCACATATCATGAATGTAAATGTGTCCAAAAGGAAATGAGATGCAATGAACAGTACATACCTGTGGCATTGTAGGCTAGGTCACATCCATGAAAGAAGGATTCAAAAGTTGCTAAATGATGGATATCTCGATCCATTCGACTATGTGTCATATGCAACTTGTGAGCCTTGCATTCGTGGAAAACTGACCAACTCTCCATTTAGTGAAACTGGAGAGAGAGCCACTGAGCTGTTGTAACTCATACATAGTGATGTATGTGGACCCATGTCAACTCATGTCATTGGTGGTTACTACTACTTCATTATATTTACTAATGATTTCTCACGGTATGGATATGTGTACTTACTGAAGTACAAATCCGAGGCTTTTGAGAAATTCAAAGAGTATAAAAATGAGGTGGAGAACTAGACTGGAAAGAGTATCAAAACTCTTCGATCAGATCGATGAGGTGAGTACTTAAGTACAGAGTTTACTCAATTCCTCAATGACCATGGGATATTATCTCAATGGACACCTCCTTATACACCTCAGCTCAATGGTGTCTCTGAAAGGAGAAATCGTACATTATTAGACATGGTACGGTCCATGATGAGTTTTGTTGACCTACCCATCTCATTCTGGGTATATGCCCTAGAAACCGTAGCTTACCTTCTGAACAGAGTTCCAACTAAGTCGATAGTGTCTACACCATATGAGATATGGAAAGGGAAGAAGCCTGATCTTAAGGTTGTTAAGATTTGGGGCTGCCCTGCCCACGTTAAAAGACACAACCCCGATAAGTTAGAATCAAGGACAGAGCGATGCAAATTTATGGGATACCCCAAGGAAACTTGTGGGTATTATTTCTATCATCTCGAGGACCAAAAGATCTTTGTAGCTAAGAGAGCAGTGTTCATTGAGAAGGAACACATTCTTGGCGGAAATAGTGGGAGAATGATAAAGTTGAGCGAGGTTGGAGAACCAAGCTCAAGCACCACTCTACAGCCCGAGTCTGTTCAGGTACCTAATACACAAGTTTCAACTTTACGTAGGTCTGATAGAGTATCTCATCCTCCTAAGAGAGATGTGGGACATATTAGAGGAGAGGATGTTGAGGATATTGATCCTCACACCTACGAGGAGGCTATTATGAGTATAGACTACGGGAAGTGGCAAGAAACCATAAATTCTGAGATAGATTCTATGTACTCCAATAAGGTTTGGAACCTAGTTGATGCGCCCGAAGGTATTGTACCCATCGGTTGCAAGTGGATCTTTAAGAAAAAGATTGGAGTACATGGAAAGGTAGAGACCTATAAAGCAAGGCTAGTGGCTAAAGGGATATCGTCAAAGGCAAGGTGTTGACTACGATGAAACCTTCTCACCCGTAGCAATCCTAAAATCCATCAGAATTCTATTGGCTATTGCAGCACACTATGATTATGAGATCTGGTAGATGGATGTGAAAACCGCATTCCTCAATGGGAACCTCGAGGAGGAGGTGTATATGATGCAACCTGAGGGATTCGTGTCCAATAACTGCCCAGATAAAGTGTGTAGGTTGCTTAGATCCATTTATGGCCTAAAGCAAGCTTCCCGAAGTTGGAACATAAGATTTGATGAGGCAATCAGATCTTATGACTTCGTTAAGAACGAAGATGAGCCTTGTGTATACAGGAAGGTAAGTGGGAGTGCTATAACCTTTTTGGTGTTATATGTGGATGACATCCTCATCATTGGGAACGACGTAGGATTGCTATCCACAGTAAAGGCTTGGTTATCTAGACACTTCTCCATAAAGGACTTAGGGGAAGCATCATATACCTTAGGGATTAGAATCTATAGAGATAGATCTAAGAGATGCTAGTCATAGGTGCCCAGCAAGCCAATCACGTGAGTAATGGCACGTGTGACTTGATACAGAATCTTTTTGCTTATTATATTTTGGCGTATATCACTTTATAACTATTGTATATATATATATATATATATATATATATATATATATATATATATATATATATATTGTGATGTATAAAATGAGTTCACTGATTGATCCGCTTACGAAATGCTGGATGGTTGATGATGCCTTATTGTCAAACAGCAATTCCGTAGTCCTAGTGGTATATCTGGTCCTTAGACTTGAGACACCAAGGATGTCCTGTATGAGTGCTCCACTCTTTGATACCAGACTTATAGGTTTGGCTGTCCCAAATCTAGTACAGCTGGTCATTGGGAGTGGTAGTCGACCTTACGAGGGCTATTGAGTGTCGATAGAGGATCATCTACTCTCGACGTCATGAGACGAATATCCCTTGTGTTCTTGCTCAGAAAAATCCCTGGCCAGGGTCATTCAGGTTGAGAGAGAAAGAGTTCTCCGGGAGAATCCGATAAGAGCGAGACTCGAGTAAAAACCGTATGGGTCTGACAGCACCATGCTCGATATATGGTCTCTGGGATATTAGATGGATGAGGGACTATAGGTACACGATAACTGAGGATAGACAGGTCCAATGGATTGGATTCCCCTGTATCGTCTGGGGACTACGGCGTAGTGGCCTAGTACGTCCGTAGTCGATGAGTCAAGTGAATTATTACAGAGATAATAATTCACTGAGTTAGAAGGAGTTCTGACAAGTATAACTCACGGCCAGATCGATATTGGGCCTAGAGGGTCACACACATATGGTAGGCATTGCGATGAGTAGAGGTTTGGATATGAGATATCCGACGGAGCCCTTGTCTTATTGGATGCAGATCCAATACCCACTAGGGGAGGACCCATTAGGGTTTGACAAGGGACCTCTATAAATAGGAGAGATTTAGAGCCTCATAGGCTAGATTTTTTGCATGCCTTTCCTATTCTCCTCTCCCTCTCCACCTCAGAGTAGGCCTGGAGTTTCGAGGAGCGTCGTCGCAACCCTGCTGTGTCGATCACCACTAGAGAGGAGGACGCTTGACCTCCTTCACCATCTCCTAAGGATCTGCAAGGAAACAGAGATATACGATCTCCCTAGGTAACACAATCTACTCTATACGCAGTTTTAAGTTTCGCGGATTTTGCGCACCAATCTTCACACGACGACGAACATCTTTTTGGGAATCGGGGATTTTGTTTTCTTGTTCTTCCGCTGCCTATATGATGTCGCCCCCAAGATTTTCCAATAGTGGTATCAGAGCCAGGTTGTTCGTACGAATGATTGGTTTTGAACTGTGTGTGTTGTGCTTAGAAAGAATTTTGACGTCAAAATCGTTGACGCAAAAACAAGGGCAGCAACAGTTGTTGCCCTTGATTTGCGTGCGTGCAGCGCAGCCGAAGGCGGGCAGCACAGGGGCTACGTCTGCAGCAGCCGACCGACGGCCTGCTTGCAGCAGGCTTGCGTCCGGCGGGGCTGGCAGCCCGCGGGCATAGGCGCCTGCGGTCGCTTCTCCCGCGGGGTGAGGCGCCGTAGGGCAGCGGCGCCTGCCGCCGTTGCTCCCACGGGCGAAACCCCCCCGCAGGGGCGGCTGCCCGTCGGTACAGCACCACCTGCGGGCGATGCCCCACGGGCAGAACCGCCCGCGGAGGCGGCGGCGCCCGTAGGGGCGCCAACCTGCAGGGGCAGCACCGCCGGCAAAACCTCTTTAAACACATATCCATGAGGGAATGATTCAAAAGTTGCTAAATGATGTATATCTAGATCCATTCGACTATGTGTCATATGCAACTTGCGAGCCTTGCCTTCATTGAAAACTGACCAACTCTCCATTTTGTGGAACTGGAGAGAGAGCCACTGAGTTGTTGGAACTGGAGAGAGAGCCTTGCGCTGCCTTCGCCTGAAGGCAGCGGCGCCTGCGGGGGAGCCTACCTGCAGCGGCAGCGCCGCTAGCGGGCGTGCCGCCCGTAGGCGAAGGCAGCGCCCCGCCCCCCACCGCACAGGCCACCGCCAGTAGGGTGGTGGCGGCGGCGGCAGCAGCAGCAAAGGGGAGTAGGGCATTAGGGTTTTGGGCAAAAGATAATTTTACCCCTGTGAATTTGATAAATTCCAGTTTCTGTCTTTTATCCAAATTATGAAAATACCCTTAGGAATTGAGAAATTCCTTACATGTCCCTGATTTCAAAAAATATTAATTAATTAAAAGGTTTAGTTGATTATTATTTTTATTATTATCTATTAGTCCTACATGATGATGATTATTTATACATGTGATGTATGATGTGTGGACGGATGATCATGGACCGTGTGATGTGTGTACTCATGATTATTATTATTGAGGTCTGCGTGCCTCCATTATATTTCTCGTTTATTGTCGGGCCTCCGTGCCTATGATTAAGTTGTAATTACATGAGGAGGCACAGCGGGAGCGTGGATGCGATAGCGGGACACACGAGATAGACGATCGTGATGCATGAAGATGCATCAAGATGTCGACGGAACCGACGAGGATGAGATGGACGATCATAGGGCATGGAGATGCACCGTTGCATACATAAATCTTGATGTGAGTGATTAGGCCTATTGGCTCGGGCCTAATCATTTTAGGTTGTGGTCCATGATCATCTGGTGTGATTGCTTTTACACATACTAGATATGTATATATATTTGCATGCGATGTAGATATATATTAAATATGTATATGTGTGACATGTCATATTAGGAGACCAAATCATAGAAACATCTCTCGATAATATTAAGTCGGTAAACGTGAGGCAATTAGATTGACCCACGTGGCCTTCCATCGTTATAAGTAGGAACCGATTCCCGGTGTAGGTTGAGTTGGTCGAGTCCCTCGAGACTCACCTATATCGCGATTCGCTATCTTGCTTACGACATAGAGATGTCACCGGTGACCTGAGGGCATGGTATGCTTGGTCGAGTCCCTCGAGGGTATATCATCAAATCAGACTCATCTTGTAACGAAGGTGTTGACTTAACCGAGCATCATGGTTGGTCGAGTCCCTCGAGGCCATGGTGATTCGGAGGCCGAATAGGACGGGAATCACAAGGAGTTGTGATCGGCAAGAGTTGCCTACCTTTTAGGCTTAGTGTGATTGGTCGAGTCCCTCGAGGTTATACTAAGACGCTGATTGGATCCTGATCCCCACTAGAAGTCTGCCGGAGACTTTCGTTTCACGTGCTGAGGGTGTCGCGTGACTCGTTAGTAAAATAGTGGGAGCATATTAAGATAGAAGTCCATATCTTGATAGTTTATTTCTTGCAAAATCCGCATGTTATTCATTTCTACTGCATCTTTATTTTCAGAAAATGTCGCTTTCAAATCCCTTACGTTGCATACTTGATGTCAACCACCTCACTGGTCCAAATTATATGGATTGGCTCCGTAACTTGAGAATTGTTCTCACAGCGGAGAAAATCGTGTACGTCCTTGATACAGTGATGCCTACGCCCGAAGAAGGGGCAAACGAGGATGAGATCGCTCACTACTTGAAGTACATTGATGACTCCACTCTTGCTTAGTGCTATATGTTGGGCTCTATGACTCCTGAGTTACAGAGACAACATGAAAAGATGGATGCCAGATCCATTCTCCTACATGTCCGCAAATTGTTTGAGGAACAGGGAAGGACTCAGCGATATGAGATATTCAAGAGCCTCTTTCGCGCTAGGATGACTGAGGGGACACCGGTTCAGAACCATGTCCTAAAGATGATTGAGTGGATAGAGAAACTCACAGGTCTAGGAATGGTCCTAGAGGATAACTTGTGTGTGGACATTGTGCTTCGGTCCCTACCAGATTCCTTTTCACAGTTCATAATGAATTTTAATATGAACAAGCTTGAGGTGACTCTCCCAGAGCTCCTCAATATGTTGAGGGAGGCAGAGAGTACTATTAAGAAAGAGAAGCCAGTTCTCTACACTGGTGAGACCAAAAAGAAAAGGAAAGCAGAAAGGTCCCTTAAGAAGGGAAAGGGCAAGGGCAAACCAGGTAAAGCCAAGGTTGCTAAGAAAGACCCAACAAAGGACAAAGGCCAATGCTTCCACTGTGGTAAAGATGGGCACTGGAAGAGGAACTACAAAGAGTACCTTGCAGAAAGAGCGAAATAGAAGCTTGGAGAAGCTTCAGATACATTCATGATCAATCTCCAATTGTCAGATTTTTGTGATAGTGCATTGGTATTGGATACTAGTATTGCTTATCACATCTACAATTTATTGTAAATTCTAGCAAAGCCGAGGGAAGATTGACGAGAGGAATATTGCATAAAGGTTTGTTTATGCAAGACACTACTCCACATATCATGAATGTAAGTGTCTAAGAGGAAACGAGATGAGGTGAACAGTGCATACCTATGGCATTGTAGGCTAGGTCGTATCCATGAGGGAATGATTCAAAAGTTGCTAAATGATGGATATCGAGATCCATTCGACTATGTGTCATATGCAACTTGCGAGCCTTGCCTTCATTGAAAACTGACCAACTCTCCATTTAGTGGAACTGGAGAGAGAGCCACTGAGTTGTTGGAACTCATACATAGTGATGTATGTGGACCCATGTCAACTCATGCCATTGGAGGTTACTCCTACTTCATTACATGTACTTATGATTTCTCAAGGTATGGATATGTGTACTTAATGAAGTACAAGTCCGAGGCCTTTAAGAAATTCAGAGAGTATAAGAATGAGGTGGAGAACTAGACTGGAAAGAGTATCAAAACTCTTCGATCAGATCGAGGATGTGAGTACTTAAGTACAGAGTTTACTCAGTTCCTCAAGGACCATGGGATATTATCCCAATGGACACCTCCTTATACACCTCAGCTCAATGGTGTCTCTGAAAGGAGAAATCGTACGTTATTAGATATGGTACGGTCCATGATGAGTTTTGCTGACCTACCCATCTCATTCTGGGGATATGCCCTAGAAACTGCAGCTTACCTTCTGAACAGAGTTCCAACTAAGTCGGTAGTGTCTACACCATATGAGATATGGAAAGGGAAGAAGCCTGATCTTAAGGTTGTTAAGATTTGGGGTTGCCTTGCCCATGTTAAAAGACACAGCCCCGATAAGTTAGAATCAAGGACAGAGCGATGCAAATTTGTGGGATACCCCAAGGAAACTTGTGGGTATTATTTCTATCATCTCGAGGACCAAAAGGTCATTGTAGCTAAGAGAGCAGTGTTCCATGAGAAGGAACACATTCTTGGCGGAGACAGTGAGAGAATGATAGAGTTGAGCGAGGTTGGAGAACCAAGCTCAAGCACCACTCTACAGCCCGAGTCTATTCAGGTACCTAATACACAAGTTTCAACTTTACATAGGTCTGATAGAGTATCCCATCCTCCTGAGAGATATGTGGGACATATTAGAGGAGAGGATGTTGAGGATATTGATCCTCAGACCTACGAGGAGGCTATTATGAGTATAGACTCCGGGAAGTGGCAAGAAGCCATGAATTCTGAGATGGATTCCATATACTCCAATAAGGTTTGGAACCTAGTTGATGCGCCCGAAGGTATTGTACCCATTGGTTGCAAGTGGATCTTTAAGAAAAAGATCGGAGTAGATGGAAAGGTAGAGACCTATAAAGCAAGGCTAGTGGCTAAGGGGTATCGTCAAAGGCAAGGTGTTGACTACGACGAAACCTTCTCATCCGTAGCATTGCTAAAATCCATCAGAATTCTATTGGCTATTGCAGCACACTATGATTATGAGATCTGGCAGATGGATGTGAAAACCGCATTCCTCAATGGAAACCTCGAGGAGGAGGTGTATATGATGCAACCTGAGGGATTCGTGTCCAAGAACTGCCCAGATAAGGTGTGTAGGTTGCTTAGATCCATTTATGGACTAAAGTAAGCTTACCGAAGTTGGAACATAAGATTTGATGAGGTAATCAGATCTTATGACTTCGTTAAGAACGAAGATGAGCCTTGTGTGTACAGAAAGGTAAGTGAGAGTGCTATTACCTTTTTTGGTGTTATATGTAGATGACATCCTCATCATTGGGAACAACGTAGGAATGCTATACACAGTAAAGGCTTGGTTATCTAGACACTTCTCCATGAAGGACTTAGGGGAAGCATCCTATATCTTGGGGATTAGAATCTATAGAGATAGATCCAAGAGGATGCTTGGCTTGTCCCAGTCCAGGTACATAGAAACTATTGTCAAAAGGTTTGGCATGGAAAATTCCAAGAGAAGTCTCGTACCGATGAGACATGGGATATCGCTTTCTACGAGTATGTCCCCAAAGACTCTAGAAGAAAGGGCGAACATGAATATGATACCTTATGCCTCAACAATAGGGTATATCATGTATGCTATGCTATGTACTAGGCCTGATATAGTGAATGCTCTGAGTGTCACGAGCAGGTATCAGGTGGATCCAGGCTTGGAGCACTAGAAAGCAGTAAAGTGTATCCTTAAGTACTTGAGAAGGACTAAGGATCTTTTACTAGTATATGGAGGTAATAGCCTTAAGGTTGAAGGCTACACTGACTCAAGTTTTCAGTCTGATGTCGATGATAGCAAGTCGAATTCAGGGTATGTGTACACCTTGAATGGAGGAGCAGTGTGCTGGAAGAGTTCAAGCAAGATACTACTGCTGACTCGACCACAAAGGCGGAGTACATTGCTGCATCAGATGCAGCAAAGGAGGGAGTCTGGGTGAAGAAGTTCATCACAGATTTGGGAGTCGTGTCGAGTAGCGAGGAGCCGACTTCCTTATATTGCGACAACTATGGGGCGATTACTCAAATAAGGGAACTCGGGTCTTATCAGAAGTGTTCTGAGGAGGCTCCAACTTATCAGAGAGATCGTAACCCGAGGAGATGTAGCAGTGGAAAGAGTTTCATCCGAAGATAACATTGCAGATCCACTAACAAAGTCGTTGTCTCATTTTGTCTTTGAGCGTCACAGGGTTCTGATGGGGATCAGATATATAGGTGATTAGCTTTAGGTCAAGTGGGAGATTGCCAGTCATAGGTGCCCAGCAAGCCAATCACGTGAGTGATGGCACGTGTGACTTGATACAGAATATTTTTGCTTATTATATTTTGGCGTATATCACTTTATAACTATTGCATAAATGTATATATATATATATATATATATATATATATATATATATATATATATATATATATATATTATGATGTCCTTGGATTTGTGCAATGGGAATCGGATCGTTATGAGATCACGATAATGAGATCGATTCACCTTTAAACACATATCCTAAATAATCCCGGTCATAGGTTACTCTAGAGGGACATCGTGATAACCGGACAGACTGGTGTGCTGTATACCCGTCCATATGATGGATGCAGTTGGTCTCATAGCTACTCGTGTAGGGACACTAGGGATACAGTACAGGTGCTCATTGGAGAATGAGTTCACTAATTGATCCGCTTACGGAATGTTGGATGGTTGATGATGCCTTATTGTCAGACAGCGATTCCGTAGTCCTAGTGGTATATCTGGTCCTTAGACTTGAGACACCAAGGATGTCCTGTATGAGTGCTCCACTCTTTGATACCAGACTTATAGGTTTGGTTGTCCCAGATCTAGTACAGCTGGTCATTGGGGGTGGTAGTCGACCTTACGAGGGCTATTGAGTGTCGATAGAGGATCATCCACTCTCGGCGTCATGAGAGGAATATCCCATGTGTTCTTGCTCAGAAAAATCCCTGGCCAGGGTCATTCGGGTTGAGAGAGAAAGAGTTCTCCGGGAGAATTCGATTAGAGCGAGACTTGAGTAGAAACCGTATGGGTCTGACAGTACCATGCTCGATTTACGATCTCCGGGATATTAGATGGACGAGGGACTATAGGTACACGGTAACTGAGGACAGACAGGTCCAATGGATTGGATTCCCCTGTATCGTCTGGGGACTACGGCGTAGTGGCCTAGTACGTCCATAGTCGATGAGTCGAGTGAATTATTACAGAGATAATAATTCACTGAGTTAGAAGAAGTTCTGACAGGTATGACTCATGGCTAGCTCGATATTGGGCCTAGAGGGTCACACACATATGGTAGGCATTGCGATGAGTAGAGGTTCGGATATGAGATATCCGACAGAGCCCTTGTCTTATTGGATGCAGATTCAATACCCACTAGGGGAGGACCCATTAGGGTTTGACAAGGGACCTCTATAACTAGGAGGGATTCAGAGCCTCATAGGCTAGAGTCTTTGCTTGCCTTTTCTATTCTCCTCTCCCTCTCCACCTCAGAGCAGGCCTGGAGTTTTGAAAAGCGTCGTCGAAACCCTGCTGTGTGGATCACTACTAGAGAGGAGGACGTTTGACCTCCTTCACCCTCTCCTAAGGATCTGCAAGGAAACAGGGATATATGATCTTCCTAGGTAACACAATCTACTCTATACGCAGTTTTAAGTTTTGTAGATTTTGCGCACCAATCTTCGCACGACGACGAACATCTTTTTGGGAATCGGAGATTTTGTTTTCTTGTTCTTCCGCTGCGCATATGATGTCGCCCCCAAGATTTCCCAACAAGAGGATGCTTGGCTTGTCCCAGTCCAGGTACATAGAAACCATTGTCAAAAGGTTTGGCATGGAAAATTTCAAGAAAGGGCGAACATGGATATGATACCTTATACCTCAACAATAGGGTCTATCATGTATGTCATGCTATGTACTAGGCCTGATTTAGCGCATGCTCTTAGTGTCACGAGCAGGTATCAGGCGGATCCAGGCTTCGAGCACTGGAAAGCAATAAAGTGTATCCTTAAGTACTTGAGAAGGACTAAGGATCTTTTACTATGAAGGTAATAGCCTTATGGTTGAAGGCTACACTGACTCAAGTTTTCAGTCTGATGTCGATGATAGCAAGTCGAATTCAGGGTATGTGTACACCTTGAATGGAGGAGCAATGTGCTGGAAGAGTTCCAAACAAGATACCACTGCTGACTCAACCAGAGAGGTGGAGTACATTGCTGCATCAGATGCAACAAAGGAGGGAGTCTGGTTGAAGATGTTCATCACAGATTTGGGAGTCGTTCCGGATAGCGAGAAGTCGACTTCCTTATATTGCGACAACTATGGGGCGATTACTCAAATAAGGGAATCTGGGTCTCATCAGAAGTGTTCTGAGGAGGTTCCAGCTTATCAGAGAGATCGTAACCCGAGGAGATGTAGCAGTGGAAAGAGTTCCATTCGAAGATAACATTGTAGATCCACTAACAAAGTCGTTGTCTCATTTTGTCTTTGAGCGTCACAGGGGTCTGATGGGGATCAAACACATAGGTGATTGGCTTTAGGTCAAGTGGGAGATTGCTAGTCATAGGTGCCCAGCAAGCCAATCACATGAGTGATGGCACGTGTGACTTGATACAGAATCTTTTGCTTATTATATTTTGGCGTATATCACTTTATAACTATTGCATATGTGCATATATATATATATATATATATATATATATATATATATATATATATTGTGATGTCCTTGGATTTGTGCAATGGGAATCGAATCGTGATGAGATCATGATAATGAGATCGATTCACCTTTAAACACATATCCTAAATAATCCCAGTCATAGGTTACTCGAGAGGGACATCATGATAACCGGACAGACTGGTGTGTTGTATACCCGTCCATATGATGGATGCAGCTGGTCTCATAGCTGCTCGTGTAGGGACACTAGGGATACAGTACATGTGCTCATTGGAGAATGAGTTCACTGATTGATCCGCTTACGGAATGTTGGATGGTTGATGATGCCTTATTATCAAACAGCGATTCCGTAGTCCTAGTGGTATATCTGGTCCTTAGACTTAAGACACCAAGGATGTCCTGTATGAGTGCTCCACTCTTTGATACCAGACTTATAGGTTTGGCTATCCCAGATCTAGTACAGCTGGTCATTGGGAGTGGTAGTCGACCTTACGAGGGCTATTGAGTGTCGATAGAGGATCATCTACTCTCGGCGTCATGAGAGGAATATCCCTTGTGTTCTTGCTCAAACAAATCCCTGGCCAGGGTCATTCGGGTTGAGAGAGAAAGAGTTCTCCGGGAGAATCCGATTAGAGCAAGACTCGAGTAGAAACCGTTTGGGTCTGACAGCACCATGCTCGATATACGGTCTCTAGGATATTAGATGGATGAGGGACTATAAGTACATGGTAACTGAGGATAGACAGGTCCAATGGATTGGATTCCCCTGTATCGTTTGGGGACTACGACGTAGTGGCCTAGTACGTCCGTAGTCGATGAGTCAAGTGAATTATTACATAGATAATAATTCACTAAGTTAGAAGGAGTTCTGACAGGTATATCTCATGGCCAGCTCGATATTGGGCCTAGCGGGTCACACACATATGGTAGGCATTGCGATGAGTAGAGGTTCGGATATGAGATATCCGACGGAGCCCTTGTCTTATTGGATGCAGATCCAATACCCACTAGGGGAGGACCCATTAGGGTTTGACAGGGGACCTCTATAAATAGGAGGGATTCAGAGCCTCATAGGCTAGAGCCTTTGCTTGCCTTTCCTATTCTCCTCTCCCTCTCTACCTCAAAGTAGGCTTGGAGTTTTGAGGAGCGTCGTTGCAACCCTGCTGTGTGGATCACCGCTAGAGAGGAGGACGCTTGACCTCCTTCATCCTTTCCTAAGGATCTGCAAGGAAACAAGGATATACGATCTCCCTAGGTAACACGATCTACTTTATACGCAGTTTTAAGTTTCGTGGATTTTGCGCACCAATCTTTGCATGATGACGAACATCTCTTTGGGAATCGGGGATTTTGTTTTCTTGTTCTTCCGCTGCGCATGTGATGTCGCCCCAAGATTTCCTAACACCTCCTGTATTCAGTGCCCTTGTGAGCATGGTCACCCTGGAAGTGAGTTCCACCACGACATCCTACAGGTGTAGCACTGAGTCTTTAGTTTCATCTGACAATTTGTCATCCGCCATGACTTATTACGAGCTCTCTACCCCAACAAGCTTTCATTGGCCATGGTAGAGTTCCTCCAAACTCACTTCAAGAACATCCAAGCGGGTTTTCGTCGTTGTGAGTCTCTCCTTATGGCTCTTCCTCCCGTTTGGTGCTCCTGATTGCACCTCCTCCACTTGCAGAGAATAGCCAATTTCTCGCTCGTCATGTTCGCTGCCTTGCTCCACTTGAGTGGCTCCAACAACATGAGAGCAAGTATGCACTTGCAACCCACCCGCGGTTGCTTGGGGCAAGGGTCTAGCTTGCCTCATCTTGCTTGATTCATCACGGTGCTTTGTCATAGTGAAAATACGAAGTTCCTTTGTTGCTTGCTCGAATTGCTTGCCTGCTCTGATACTACAATGTTATGGACTTAGCTGGAATTGCCTAAGTCGTGAGGCACCCTTGCGGCAAAGACGCAAACTTAGCTTGTGTTGCCTAAGTCGTGCCTCGCCCTTGCGATATGTGTCCGCAAAGATCAGCCCACTTATAATCTCTCGCAGGTCCCAAAGAACCTGTAAAAGAGAAAGTTGATTAGTTCGAAGAACAAGCGACGGATAAGTCTCGATGTCTCACGAAAAGGGGAAGCTTTACAAGCAATTCAGCGAGCACCTTATGTGCACAAGAGAAAAGAGGGAGAGGAGGAAAACAAGGCCTTTAGAAGTTTGAACTAATAGTTGCAAGTCCACAAACAGTTGCTCACCGGGTGCCGAGCGTGACAACAAGTTCCTGTCAAGATAACGCACGAACTTGCGAAAGATTGTTCAACGCCCGGCACTATACCGAAGCCCCATCCCCTATGATGCCACCCAGGTGGCTTCAGAGTGCTGAGATGGTTGACGTTTCGTGTGCAGCAACGGGCTGCAGAAAACAGCTTGTGGTATGCGAAAACAAAGCTATTTTCGACTGTTTTACTCAGTTCAGTGAGCGATCGCACTGTAATACTATAACTTATTCGAACTTACATTTTTACAAACAAAAGGACATAAAATCAAGCCAAAACATATTGCCACGTAGTTGTACATGTAAATACCAATGACGAACGGTTCGTTGAACAAAGTTGTTGCGGGTGCGCGATGATCGTTCATGATACAACGTCATAGAATTATAGTGAATCAATTTAAGGAAAATATAGAATAACCATGATGTGAGTTATAAGGGCTCATGTTTCACTTAAAATTAGAGGAATAAATACTAAAGTTATATATTTTAACGGTTAATTTTACCAAACTTTATTGAAAATAAAATAAAATTATAAAGATAAATTTGAGCCAAAATGGATTAAGATCGAAGTTCAAAGAGTCCCAAGTGCAAAATTAGAAAAAAAAAATGAACAAATATAAAAACAAAATTATGTGATTTCTCGAAAAAGGTCCAAGTGTTGGATTTTTCTCTTATAACACCCCTCATCTCCAACCGCTATAATGTTTATGAATGTGGTTATATTATTTTTGGTTCAATCGAATTTATTGTAATATTTTTAAATAGGTTTATAATTTTTTTGTTAGTGAACTGTTTATAACACAGTCTTAATTAATTTAAATTCTCATAAACATTAATTATTAACTTTATTATGCTTATTAAAGTTTAATGAAATATTTTAGAATTTCAAATGTGTATTCTTATTGGTCTTGGAACAAAAATATGAAAAAAAAAAAAGAAAACTTGTCTTCTATGCTATTAATAGTGTTTTTTTATAGGGCTATAATGTTTTTCATGCACATATATAAAAACATTATAAACATATATAAAAAAAACATTGTAAACCTTTAAAAAAACACTATAACAGAAGAATAACGGCTCAAATTGTTGTACAAACTAACTTTATCAATCATTAGTGGGCGTCAAATAGTAATTCCTATTGGTTTAGAAATAAAAAATATATATATATATAAATAAACAATTTTTTAATAGGATTAGTGTTTTTCACACCTCTATAAAGAAATAATAAAGTTATAAAAAAATTATTGTAACCGATCTTTGTTCACCCAATACACTACTAACCAGTAGAGCTTATAGATTCGTACAGTACAAAAGGCAACGAGCTTATAGATTCGTACAATACAAAGGGAAAAGAGATGTAAATATTGAAGAAAAATAAAAAGAGTGACATCTTCCGGAAAGGAAACTCAAGACGAGGGATTCTTTTTCGTGAATTCGATCGATTTCATTTATGTTTCCTTTTTGTGGTGGAATTAATATCCCCATATTAGAGCAGATCCAAACCCATGATTTCAGATCAAAAAGGGAAATGCTTCGGGAATTTTTGAGAGGCTACATAAAATAAATAAAAAATAAAAATTCAAATTTCCAACTTCTAGAAATTTATTATTATTATTATTATTATTATTATTATTATTATTATTATTATTATTATTATTATTATTTCAGCTATCTGCGATATCGAACTCAATATCTATATTTAAATTCCGATAAGAACTCAAAATATGTTATTTCGACTTAAGACCACATATGATCTAATTAATAAAGATGGCTTAAATCACAATATTCATTCCGTTCTCAAGTTACCCCAGAAATCAAAGTTAATATATATATGCTCTCCAATTTTCTTCAAATATTTAGAACTTACATATATTTCACGTATCTAAATTTTATATATATATAACTATTTTGTTAGCTCACTTCCCATCATAATTATCAATCAGTTCGAAATAAAATTATTAATATAAAATGTCTAATTGATTGCCCTTATTGCTTTTACAATTGTTTTACTTTCACCAATTGTGAAATATTTTTTAACATTTATTAATGTCAATTGAAAGATATATATATATATATATATACACACACACTTAAGCTGAAATTTAGATAGGCAAAAATGGGAATCACTAATTTTGAAGGAAAACTAATAATTTAAAAAAATTAGATATCTAATTACCCCTGATTGCTTTAACTATTAGATTAATTTCAGAGTTACAATTGTAAATACAATCTATTTTTAAAATATTAATTTTTACAAGATATTAATATCAATTGAAGTTTTAAGGTATTCCATCAATGTGGAGCTATAACAATATATATTTTAGTTTATGAGTTTACATTATATATATAGAGCTTAAATTTAGAGAGGTAGATATTAGAATCACTAATTTTGAAGAAATATTATATATACAAGTAAATAAAAATATTATTATTATTATTGTTGTTGTTGTTATCGTCAATATTAATTTGAGCTAAAAATAAAAGAAAAGTGGGAGTTGCGGTGAGGCTTCTCTCTCTCTCTCTCTCTCTCTCGTTTCCGTTCTATTTAGTTCGTGACCGTGCGGGAAGTTCCTTTCTCGTCGCCCTCTTTTTCTCCTCACTCCTCCTCCCCCCTTCGTCCCCTTCCTTTGGTTGGGTTTGTGTCTCCGTCCTCTTCCTCTTGGGCCGTCCCCGCCTCAGTAAACCGCCGAACCTTCGAAGGCGGAGATCCGTTTGTAGACCGCGTTCTCTGAGGAAGCCGAGAGGAGGAGGAGGAGGAAGACGAGCCCACCTGACCGTCTGACGTCCACAATCTGATTCCTGATCTTTACCTTTCTCTTCTTAATTGTAAGAAAAGAAGGATCTTTTTTCCTTCTTCTCCTATCGGTGAAACAACGTGGAAACCAGGGGATTTTGTTTTACGCCGTTTGGTGGATCAACTCTGAAGCAAGGCAAGGAAAAGGAGGAGTAAAGACCAGGGATCATGCGCAGGACGACGCAGGTCGGATGCTGACAGAGTATGGGAGTGGTTGGACCTTTGGTTGATCGCCATGACGCTTTACATTGGTCGCGAGGCTCCCAAGGTACCTTTTTTCCCTCCAAAAATTCAACTTTTCTTCCTCTTTCATGTAACGAGAAGAATATCCCGCGTGGTTTGATGTCATCACTTTTTTGTTTGTAGCTATGGAGGAAGATTTGCATGGAAACATATGTGGAGCTTCAACTTTTTATGGAAAAGTGGAAGCTACTGCTAGCAGGACTCATATTTCAGGTATGACTTTGTGTTTTTCGAATGATCTTATGGGATTACTAAACAAGCACTCAAGATGGAAAATTTGCAATCCGGATGTTGGCGTGAATTCTTCTTGATAGGAATCATTAGTTTGGATTTCTGCGATATATTGATTTGTGATAGGAATTTAGACTCGTGTCTAGGTACACAGAAAACATCTCTGTCAACAGAGCTGATGTTTTGCTGTTGATGGCTTGATATTGCAAGCTGAATTCTACACAGATGTAGTTTTTTTCAGTGGAATAGCATAAGTTGTAACGAATTCATTGCACTTTTGTTTCCACAGTAATTAGCACAACCATTAAGAAACTTGTGACATAATGTTTTCAAGATCATGGGATTCTTTGTTCAATAGATTTTTAACCAACCAATTCTTTGAGAGAGTTCAGTGGTAATCTGCTCTGGTTGGTGGCATTCATCACGAGTTCTTTTATTTAGTTGTTAGTTACTTTAATCGTCACAGAACATCCTATTCAAGAGCTATAACTAAATGATGTTGGAAGTTACTGCTTTTAAGACGGAGAGTATTCTTCCAAGGATTTCAGTTTGTGTGCTATTACTGTTTCGTTAGTTGGATCCTTCATCCAGCGACTGTTTCTATAAGTTCATTGTCATGGTAAAGCATCATACTTTTATTCTTTTGTGAATATAGGACCCAAACTATATTCTAGTTTAGATTCAGCCTTCTAATGAGTGAGTATATCAGTTTACTTGTTTAACATCTCTGAGAATCATGCTTCATGCCATTACAAATATAATCTTAAAATGTTCAAATTATTATTATTTTTAAAGTGCATATGATAGTACTTTCTGTGGACATATGTGACCACCTGCGTAAATGTGACTGCATTGTTGATATGTTGGCCTTTCATTTAATAATATTTGGTTTTAGTTGATCAGGTTGACTTAAATCAGACATGGCACTTTAAAGTGATTCCTATATTTTATCCTAAAAAAAGGCAATTTCTATATTGAACTTTCTTGTCTCCTAAATTAATACACCAAGTATGTTAGTATTATCTTTTTTCTATAATATTTTGTTTGTTATTTTTTCCTTTTTTAGTTTACTTTTTGCATTTCCTTGATGGTCCATATGGACTATTATGAAAGAACTTTCTACTGCTGCTCCTATGATAATCTTATGCTTTCATCTATCTGATTTTGTAATTAGTCGTGGGTTAATGTGATTATTTACTGAAAATATTTTTTGTTCCTTTTTTTTGTCATGCATGGTGAGCATAAAAATATCTCTTCAACTAAATATACATGAATTAGATTTGAGAATAATTCACTGCTTTTGTCTTTCTCTAGTACATTCATGGGCTGGCTGCACGAGGAGTTCATTATCTACATCGACCTGGACCAACTCTTCAAGATGCTGGCTACATGATCCTTCCGGTGCATGCTAGCGCTTTGTCTGAGTTACCTGCAATGCTGAATGAAATGATTGTCAGTTCTGCATTGAAATAACATTAATGTTTTATTAATGCTTTTGCGATTTTAGGAACTTGGAAAAGAAAGAGGTTACGTCAGTGAAAGCCTATTCACCTTCATCTTTTTGTCATTTATTCTGGTATGCATTTCTCTATATGTTATTTGCTGATGCTTCTCTTGTAAGTCTCTGCATGCATATTTTTTTGTGAATAAAAGTAATCAGACTTTCGAGGTAACTTTACTTTTTGAAAGCAATGCCAAAATCAGATTCAACTTTATTATGAAACATGTTGGAAAGTATACGTCAAAATAATTTACAATAACACAAAAGTCCCAGCTCAATTTAGTTTGAGGGTTCCAACTCTTTATATGGCTGTATGTCCCCTTCTATTGTTGTCCTTTTGTCTTGCAACCATTTTAGCTTTTCTCTTAACCTTTTGTTTAACTTTTTTGTGCCATTACCTTTGATAATTAATTCACATTTATTTATATAAGCTTGGTTCTTCTTTAAAGGCATCATCATTTCACTTGGTAGCCGGATGCAGTGATTTCATTTCTTATATGTGACTGACTTTTTATCTTTTCCTCTGCTCTCTCATTTCAGTTGCATATATAAGATGCACATGCAATCTGTTTCTTGTTGTGCATTCTAAGCAATCATGTCTGCTTTCTGAGCTCTTACATTATATTGCTTGCCTTTGTTGTAGGCACATATCCATATTCAGTGTTTGATGGTTATGACATGGTGTTTTTATTTTTGCAGTGGACATTTCATCCTTTTGTTTATCATAGCAAGCGCTTCTACACTGTTCTGCTCTGGCGGAGAATTTTGTCATTTCTAGTTGTAAGTAGTTGTATTCACCTGTTATTTCCTTCCTCTGGTCATCCTATTATTCAACACTGAGGGGTCATTTCAGGCTTCTCAAGCATTGCGGATCATCACTTTCTATTCCACACAGCTTCCTGGACCCAACTATCACTGCCGCGAGGTATTATCTGCATCAAATGGCTTGTCAATTTTTAACTTTCTTTTGCCAGTAAAACAATTGCAATCTGTAATACCACTGATTTCTTCTTTTTTTTTTGGTCATTTAGGGAGGGGAGCTCGCCAGACTGCCTCCACCAGAGAGTGTAACTGAAGTGCTTCTGATTAACTGTATGTTACTTTTCGGATATTCTATCCTTGCAGTTAAATTGCATCATTGTCATTGTAGGTGTTTATATTTTTTTTCTTCTTACTTTCAGTTCCTCAGGGGGTCATATATGGTTGTGGTGATCTGATATTTTCATCCCACATGATATTTACACTAGTTTTTGTCCTTACATACCATAAATATGGCACTAAAAGGTACACCTATGGCATTTGTGCAACTCTAGTTGCTTATGATTTCAAAGTTGATCCAATCTGGACTTTTGCAGGTTCATCAAGCTTCTTGCTTGGGTTTTAGCTATTGTTCAGAGTTTGCTTATAGTAGCTTCCCGCAAGCATTACACAGTAGATGTAGTCGTTGCATGGTGGGTTGTATGTGTGATTATATTTTCTTATATGCTTTTTTTTTTAAAGTAATCCTGGTGGCAACTGCATTATGTTTTCATTTGTATGCTTGTAGGTATACTGTAAATTTAGTGGTATTCTTTGTTGACAAGAAACTACCAGGTGTTTATTTGTTTTTGACTTGGTTGACTTTTTTTATTCTATATCACTTCGTATCATAGATCGATTGGCTGAAAAACTCTTTGTATTATTTACGACAGAAATGCCTGATCGTTCTAATGGATCCCAACCACTGTTACCATATGTTAAAGATAAAGATGAAAAATCTAGAGAAGATCACCACAAGTTATTGAATGGAAATTCGGTGGATACTGCTGATTGGGTATGACACTTTGACTAATATATTGTTTATTAAATTGATCATATATTACTTCCGCCTTCTTATTGGTAATATACACTATTGGCAAAGGTTATAGTTATGATCTACTTCTGCATTTGTTTTAGTATATGTAAACAGAAGATTAAGTCTGCTTTCTGTTGCTGTGGCTATCAGAATTAGAATTATGGGACCACCATTGCCTGATGCAAATGTATTTTTTACATTTAACCTGCTGTAATGGAAATAGATAATTAATACACCATACGCATTGATCGACTTCATTCAAATATTGTCTCCCCACCGCTGCTTGATTAGTTCAAAACTGTCCTATTTTGAAGGAAGAATTTTTTTTGTTATGCGCCATTAGCTATCTCTACCTCCCATCGGCTTTCTGCACAGATCGTATGGTCTAAGATCAATCATTTATAATTAGTATGCATTTCTGGAGATATGTTGTATGTTCTTTTTCCCCTTTTTTATGTTGATCCAGTATTCGTGATCTATGGTTATTTTCAACCAGAGGCAGAGATTGCAAGTGAATGGCAAGCATGGAGAAGACGGGAACCACATCCATTCTGAATCTGCGGCAAATGGTGCATAGATCATTTCGGACATGTTGGTTACTGATTTACAGTATGCACGGCGATACCATCTTTGACTTAACCGTGAAGCACTGCATTCGACTGAACCGCGTGTTGATGCTTATCCTTGCAAAGCAAGGAACTTTAATCTAGCCGGGGCATGCAACCATTTTGCTCCCTTACATCATAACATGCATGCTCGTATGTACTCTCTTTTTGTTTTCATGCCCAACGATTCTTTATTATGCATTCAAAAGGAAATCTTAACCTCATGTGGCGTGTAGTGGTTTTGTTGTGTTACAGCATTGTGCAACTAAAAGGAACATTTATTTCTCCAAAGGGGAAAAGGATTGGAAGCAATTGCTTTGAAGTGATTACCATAATGTTCTTTATGGTTCTTGTTTTGCTATGAAGAAATGCTACTGCTCTATCATCATGTTACTGTGTTCGCACAACACCATTGTATCATATGATTGAACAAATTCTTTCAGGATCTTCTTGTGGGGGTAGAGCTTTTGTTGTTCTCCTTTTTATGAACCCCACAAGCATTTTTAGGAGCCAAAATAGACACTTCTTTTCCTTGATGAAGATGAGGTCCAAATCCCAACCCATATCCTGATCTGATCTGTAAAGAAACCAGCAGAAGACCACTTTTTTGCTTTGTCATATCATTGTCATAGTTATTTGTTTGTTACTTTCTTCTCCACATGTAAGATCACACCATTTGCCAACGTAGAACTAAGAGATTGTTATTATATCATTTCTATGAGATCCTAATTGTCTTATATTGGATGGATATGAAAAGGAAAAAAAAGAAAAATAATCTGATTTCATTGAGAGGGCTAAGAGGGAGTCCACAACTATTAACTTGAAATTAATTGGTTAATTAATTAAAAATCTTATTGTAATATCTCAATTTATTCTCACATCAAATGTGAAAGAAAATTGGACTAAATTCACAATAAGATCACATTTAGTCTCTCTGTTGACAATTACCATTTATCAACAACTAAAATATTTTCTGAGCACAGTGTCTTCTGGTTGATACATCAAAGGTCAACAACTTATGGTCTTTAAAGATGTGGCAGCTTTAGAGCCTATCAAGGTAGCAGTAGGCACACGTGTGTGTGTGTGTGTGTGTGTGTGTGTGTGTGTGTGGAAGATAGAGAATACATAGTAAATGTGCACTTGTGCCTGTTTTAACACTCAAATAAATGCACAACTCACTGATGTTTTGTTGTTGCAATAAACTACTAATATGTGTGTGTGTGGAAGAAAGACCAACACACAAATGTACACGTAAAGAAGAAGACAGGTATGTATGCCTGTGTAACTTAACACACGCAGCAAAACTCACTGATTAGCAAGCAATAGATCATTCGACTTCTTATAGGTTCGGTTCGATATCTCACTGCAAGAACTCGTGTCTGGTGAAAACTTGGTGTCAACTTTCAGCCTGGAACATTGAAATGAAATAGCCAGGAGATGACAAAGGCAAACACCAGGCACGCAAGCAGCAAGTTGAGAAACCGGTGGCCCTGCCAAAAGCTCTGTGTTTCTGATGATGATGATGATGATGATGAAGGTGGTGGAGATGCAGTAGCAGCTTCGTTCCAGTGCTCGGTGGGTTCGGTCTCGCCTGAACCCACCACATTCTTCGCGATCGAGCCGCAAACCTCACATGTCCTGCAGACAGAAACAAAAGGAAGAACAAAGATCTCCATGGTGGAAGTAAAACCAGCTTCGAGGCTTGAGACCAAACATGAAAGCCACTTTGCGATGCGACAACCTGGCAATTGTCATGCATCACAGGATTCTAATAGTTTGTGAAATCAAGAAAGAAAACACAAACTTTCTAATGTCAGCTTTCAACAAGTGACAAACAGTAACAACCCAATAATAGGTTGGTTTTATGCATCACAGCAGCATTCTAATAGTTTGTGAAGTCAGATTTCAAGAAGCGCACAATCAACAAAAGAAGTAAAAAGTGTTCAACTCATCAGAGAAATAAAACCCTTTGAAACTTGAGTTCTTATTAGCTTCAGCAGGTTTGGTAGCCAGCTCGGTGAGGTGAAACCATTCAAAAGCTGAAACTAAAACCATGTTGTAGCTTCTTTGTCTGTCAAAATCAGTCTATTTTGGCTGAAACATCTGAGTCTCTATGGAGAAACACAATACCACAACAAACCAAAAACAGAGAAAGTATACCAAATGCAAAGGCACTTACAGTATTTGTAAGATGGAGGGGGAGGACGGACGGACGGACGGACGTTGGTACTATGATAAGATTGTCATTTTGAGACGTGGAAACCAGGATTCAAGTCACCGAACAGTATCTATCTATATATCTAAAGATAAAAGACTGTCCCTAGATCACCAAGGCAACATCTTTCTTTGATGTAATGCACAGTGTTCTGCTCCTACATCTAGAGCTTGGAAATGACGAGGAACAAAAACAATCAAATTTCTTATGAAACCCAACATTGACCTGAAACAATAATAAATCTAAACCATTGAGATTGATAGTTTGTATAGGTGACAGACTGACTTTTAATATGTCTAAACCACTAGTTTACGATGCTTACATTCATCATTAGACTCTTATAATTAATTCAAGTCTTCCCTAAATTTGAATACCTTCAGAAATTTGTTCCCACGCAATGGTTTCTGGCCACGGCTTAGGAATAACATCGGTTTACCAGTAGTAATTTACATAGTTCTGTGATGTTATGCTTTTCTCCCTCTAACAGTCCAAACAAGAATTCCTACTTACTATTGCATTCTGTCGATGATTCAGAATATACGGAGAAAAAGAACAAGAAAACATTGAGATCATTTGTGTTATAACGCTTACTTGTTTCCCTTGATCTTAAACCACGTCTCAGCGCATCGCTTGTGGGCAGCAGCCAGGTCGTCCTTGCAACAACACCCCAACTCGATCGGCGCACCCGCATCCGGAGATGCCTTCTCCAAGCTGAGATGACAAATCCGGCAATCGCTCCCACCTCTCTCCGGACTCGCCGTCTTACTCTCGGAAATCCCGCTCTCTAGGTCGCCCTCCAGCGAGCCGTCCGAGACCGAGACGCAGGATTTCCTGCAAGGCTCCGGAGATGCGCTTATTTCGCAGCTGGGATCGTGCGGCGAGTGCCCTGCCTCGTCGTCGCTGTCTTGGTCGCTCTCATCAGAAGGGAGCAGATGATGCCCTCCTTCGATATCCGAAGGGCATATACCTCCCTTGTCAGCCATTTGCCGATGAGTTCAGGAACAGACCTTGTGGTGTAGCATCAAACATGAGCACCGCGAATCCTTTGGAGATGGGAGAAGACTCTGCTGCTGCTATTTATTCGCAGGGGAGGGAGGGAGAGGTCGGTCCGGCATTGAAGTGGGTTGGGCTATTTGTCCGTGAAGTGAAGTAATTGTGTCGAGGGAATCGAAGAGTAAGAGAGCCTGCTGCTGCTGCTGCTGCTGCTGCAGCAGTGCAGCAGCATACAACAGCAGCGATGCCGTGAGTTCGTCTGCTTTCACCGTCGTCGCGGCTTTCACTCCGCCTCACTTATTTCGGTTCAGTTCACAGGTCACGCCGATCGACTGACTCCTTCCGCCGCTGCTGTCCGTGTCCTTTCAACGTGCTTTGCCTCCCCTTGCTCTGCTCGCGATCCGGCATTGAAGCGACGACGCGATGGCAATCACACGATCTTCCCCTTCGTCGTTCGACCCAGGGAAGGCGAAGGAGAAGATGGCGACGAAGCAAGAGGAGGATAATTCGAACCGAGTTGGCCGAGTGTGGAGAGGTACTAGGACAAAAAAAAGGAAACGATGATCGAGAACGGCGTCAACGCCGCCGTCAGGGAGGCCAAGGCTTCTGACACCGTTGTCTTCATCGTCAGTATCCCCACCCATTACCAAACATTACATAGCAAGCGAATCGAATAAAACACAGTCACACGGTTTAGACTTGCAACACAGACTGACCTCTCAAACTGCTAAAGCAAACGAACCACCACCAATCTCATTGTAGCTCGACGTCGTTGGTTGTGATCTTCTCGTCCTCTACTGTCTTCTTGTAGGTGTAGCACTTGGCGATCAAGAGATACACGCCGAAGTTCAGGAGGCTGAGAACGGCCAGCAGCCAGAAGAAGTGGTCGAGGTGGCCGCGATTGAGGTTGTCCGGAATCCATCCCAGCTTCCCGTTCCTCGTCGTAATGGACGTGACGATCGTGACGAGCAAGGTGCTCAAGTAGTTCCCCAGCGCCACCGTGGTAAGAGAGAGCGCGGAGCACATGCTCCTCATGGCGTCCGGTGCCTGGTCGTAGAAGAACTCCAGTTGGCCGATGAAGGTGAAGATTTCGGCCGCCCCCACGATGAAGTACTGAGGCACCTGCCAGAATATGGACATGGGAACATAGCCACTAGTGACGTCGTATAGGCCGTGCCGTGCCACGGTCCGCAGCCTCGCGACCTCCAGAATGCCAGCCGCCACCATGGAGAAGATGGAGATGACCAGGCCGATGCCCATGCGCGTCAGCTGCGTGAAGCCCCGCTCCCGGCCGGTGGACCTTCGGACCGCCGGAACGATGACGCGGTCGTAGATCGGAACCCACACGATCACGCTGATGGTGTCGAAGATGGAGAGCGACGCCGACGGTATCTGGAAGTGGGGGCCCATGTGGCGGTCCAAGGTGTTGCCTTGCAGAACGAACATGGTGCTCATCTGGCTGTAGACGGTGGAGAAGACGATTCCACTTGCCCACACTGGAAGAATTCGCAGTATGCTCTTCAGCTCCTCCACTTGGGTGATCGTGCAGAGCCTCCATGGATTCACTGGACTCCTGGCCTTGTCTTCTTGAGTCTCTACAGCAGCCTTATCAAGGAACCTGAACAACACGCAGGAATACAGTGCGAGTACAAACCATTACGATAGGCACAAATTCTGTGGTCTCAACTGCAAACATCAAGCACTTGCAGGGATCCAAAACGAATGAAGTCAACATGATAAGCTAGAAACGGTTGCAGATTGCAGACAGTGTCACAGCTACCATAGCAATTGCATGTCTACGACAAACAGGAGAGTGATCCAAAGAGTTTCGGTGAGCTTACTTGAACTGGTCTGTGTGGTCAAGCTTACGGCTGCCTTGTATGGCCGATTCCTTTTGTGTGATCTCGTAGAGCAGTGACTTATCAGCAGGCACTTTCACCCCAGCCTTCCTCAGAGATGCCACCATAACCTGGGCAATGCGTGTGAGGGGGCTTCCTCCAGGTTTCTGGTGCCTGTACAGCCGTGTGCCCATGAAAAAGCTGACGACTGCAATGGCCATGACGACCGCTGGGATTCCAAACCCCCATCCCCATCCGACGTCTGTCTGTATCCAAACTAGCACAGACGAAGCAATCAGGGCGCCTATGTTGATGGAGAAGTAGAACCAATTGAAGAACGAGCTCTTCCTCTTCTTCTCCGATTCGTCAGAGTCGTCGAATTGATCAGCGCCGAAGGAAGAGACGCATGGCTTGATTCCTCCCGTTCCCAGCGCAATAAGATAGAGCGCTGTGAAGACTGCTGCAGTCTGCGCTCTCGTTGGATCACAGACACCATTTTGGCATGAAGGTTTCAAACCTTTGACTGATGCGGTCATTGTCAGTAGTGTCAAACCCTGTAGGCAAGAAGATATCAGTGTCCAGCATCTGAATTCTCCAAGACAAGAATCCTCTGCTTCCTTACCAAAATATAAACGATCATGAAGCTGGAAATTGTCCAGTATCTTCCTATGTAGGCATCAGCTATGAACGCCCCAAGCAGTGGCATTATATAGCATGTTCCTGACCAGTTAGTGACATTATTTGCTGCAGCGACATTCCCTTGGTGGAGACGATCCTTCATGTAGTTCACCAGGTTGGTGCTCATCCCATAGTAAGCCAGCCTTTCGCAGCACTCGTTTGCTGAGGTAAGCTTTGCGCAAGTCAAAAAGATCGAACAATGCGCATGCTAATTGTACAATGAAAGGCTACAGGAACCTGAGAACTGTACCAAGAATGTAGGGACAAGCCCTCCAATTTCCGGTGTTCTTCTTGATAGCTGGGTTCCCATGGATATCGGTTGTCCCATCCTGGGTGTATTCATCTTTGATGTCCTCCATGAGCTCAAGGAAGCAAGGGAATTGCTTAGGGCGATTGTTCTGAGAAGCTCACCTAAATAAAAGCATTCAAAATATGCACACCCTGTTAATAAATACCAAGAAAGTCTCGAATCATCAGAATAGTGACTGGAGGAGAGAACAGAGTGTCCGACTCTGGTGTTGTCTGGTGTTGGATTTTAGTGTAATGCATTGTAAACTAGTGTCTTGGTATCAGATCGAGGAATATTTGTATCAGTTCTTTATAAAATTAGTTTACGAAGAACTTGTCCACCATGTATAAACTCAGCAAAATTAAGCATCTTAAAAGATAAAATAGTTCATATATCAGAATTTTCGGTCAGAAATATGATGAATTTTGTCTACAACAGTTTTCTTCTCTGCCTGTTTATATGTTCATGCAATGAGTCGCAATTTCTACGTTGTAAAGTATCAATATCAGCATACTCACAGTAAAAGAGACTAAGATGTGAACTATAAAATGAACAAGGGATAACAGTGTGAATTTAGCCTTATCCCACTTAATAGGACGCCAAGTTTGCCTCAAATGCGAACCACTGGAAAAAAGTAAACTATACAAATCGAAGGTACTTTCTCAAGTAACGATTAACTTGGACTAATCAATCATATAAGAAAGCTAGCAAAGAGGAATGGCGTATTCTTCCAGAGTAGAAACGATATCTTTAATTTAGAGTAAAAAGATCATCAAGGCAATGACTAGGCCCTCATCTTACCTGGTCTAGAAATCGAACTTGGAGCTGGTTATATCATATGGAAGAATGAATTCTTACAGATGATCTAGCGAGAACTACACGGAGTCACCAGATCCACACGTTCTCTTCCTCCTTTTTTCTCTAGAGTACTAAGAGACGAGCGGATTGAGGCTCACAGAGGCCGCCGCACCTTTCCCACCCCTAAGCGAGAGAGGAGAGAGGGCAAGGAGATAGTTATAGAGATGAGATGAAGTGGCAATCAGATGCGGGAGTTCTGCCCCGTAACAATAGCAATTAGTGTGAAGCCTCCGTCTCTTGGAATGAATGCGGTGGTCGTTCGTCCTTAGACGGCTTTTGATGGATCTTTCCGATTCCCCTTGCGCGTTCGCGTGTGGGAGCGGAATCCACGGATGTTGTTGGCTAGCGTTCATGTGAACCCATCTAGAATCCGAATCCGTTTACTTCCGTCAATCTGAATCTCTATCAAATCAAGATACTTGACATCAAACACTATTATCCAATATTGAATCAAGATTCATAGACAAACTCAATAAGCTCATCGGGCCTGAAAACGTGGATCCAGAAAAGAATTTGACCACCACATCAGCACGATATGATCTGTTGTAGCTCAATCCACTCATTTACCACGTCATACTAGTAAATCAAAATAAAATGATTTCTATAAATATTTTGACGCTACTATTTCTCCACTTCTTCCTATTATCCTGTTGTTCACATTGTTGATGTCCTCTTCTATCATTTAGATTAATTGGTCTTGTATGCTCATCTCAGTACCCATCTCAAACTTATCCAACTCAGTTTTATTTATTTTGACAAGACCTACCTCGATCTTTTTGAAAATTAATGATGAATTGTATAAAAGAAATAGATCAAACCGGCTCTAACTCATCTACTTCGATGATGGATCTAAATCTACCCTAGTCAATGCCCCATCCTCGATCGGATCTCAAAATATCAAGCGGATGGCCGGACTGGGCAATGGATGCGGAGGATAAATCCGAATCCGTATATTATCTCAAAATATCAGTCAACATCAGATTACCTCAAACACTGCGAGCGAAGAGGAGAGAGGAACCAAAGATTCAAACTCCAGCTGATGGAGTGTGAACGGGGCCGAGAACCGGTCCCGGATCGGCAGCTCTTTACATTATTTTTCTCTGGTGTTGACTGCTAGATCATTACCCATCACAAGGTTCGGTCCACTCGAAAGAGACCCCCACGGGTTCACTTCTCTTTCACCACTTGACTCACAGTGAGACCTAATCATACATAACTACATAAATGTCTATAATATATATACATATATACATAACGATCAGATGAAATCGTGATGATGTAAGAAAAATCAACACAACAGATACCGGAGAAGCGACGAAATCGGAGAGGCAAGCGAAAAGTAAGATAGCGGACGAGGTATTCCTGGAGGGCGGCTTACTTAACCCGGGGGCGGAGACGGGGAAGAAGAGTCATAGGCCTTTCAGTTTGGATCTCCAGGCGCGTCAGCCTGAGCATTTAGATGGAATTAAGTTCGCCAGATCGACGACGGTAAAGAGAAGGGAAGAGTTGAAAGTGAAAGACGAAAAAGATGAGGGGAAGAAAATTGAGACGATAAATTACTCCGTACCTCGACCAGATTCAGGCAATAGGTTGTCGATCCCCGACCGAGCGCATCCGGAAAGAGAGAGACGTAGAAAGAGACAACTCCTGCCTTGAATTGCTACTGAATCCACTTCACAGCGACGCCGGATCGGGATGAGAGAAGCGGATTCTCGCACGCTTATGTGATTCTTCGACGGCGTCTAACAGAAACGGGAGTGGGCAATTCACTAGTAGAAGCAAAACTGACTTCAAGTGCAAACAAACAGCAATAATGACATTAGTAGGGCAAGATTCCCGACGAAAGTTGCGAAAGAAGAACGCCATCGCTGTAGAACTAAGACGAGAAATTACTCCGCACCTCGACCGAGAAGAGGGAGAGAACTTCTGCCTTCGAATTTCTACTGAATCCACTTCATAGCGACGCCGGATGGGGATGAGAGAAGGGGAATCTTGCACGCTTCTGTGATTCCTCAACGGCGCCAACGTACAAGGGAGGTGGGCGGTTCGCATTCGCAGAAGCAAGCAAAACTGACTTCAAGACCGAACAAACACTAATAGGAGAAGGCGATGTCGTTGTCGACGATTGCAGTCGATTGATGACGCGTGGCGTAAATCGCACGCAGATGTTGATTCGATCGGTTAGCTCATCGGTTTGGACAACTCGTTCCCATGTGTGGTGTGTGAAACGATTTAGAGACCATCATGAGAATACAGCCGGCAGTGTTTGACTATTATAAGTGTTTGACTATTATAAGTCGACAGACACCACAAGTGAAGTGACTGTGACGCTGACAACGAACCCCAGTAATCATCGTTTATTTTTATAGCGTTTATTATTATTTTATTTTGCCTGATGTTTACAGTGATGAAATGACGATGGTAATTAATTTGCTCGTCTTTTAGTTCGTTAGCAGTCTATTTTTACTCGTTGTTTATTATTATGTTACTTGTTCGATCCTGACACACAGGCAAAATCACGATGATAATTTGCTCGAACATTTCATCATCAATCCGTTCTTTCATGTGTGAATTTTATCAGAGTAGAATTTAGTGTTTAGGTGAGACTACCAACTAACCTTTAATTTCGTGATGTTTATGTTTCATGAGATTAGAATTATTTTTGAATATTTTATTAGTTATTTTAAAAAATAAAAAAAGATACAGATTTTATTATCTTAATCGAGGATAGTAAAATATGATAATGTAAGATTCTTGGAAAATGATGAAATCTAGTAAAAAATTTTAAAAGATCAATTTTGATATTAAGGAGATTTATATTAATTCTTCCATATTATCTCATATTCAAAAAATTATTATTCCTCAAATCAACGATAGAATTGACGAGGGTGAACGGTAAAATAATATCAATATATTCACATATGATGTTGATGTTATCGTTGATGATCTTGTAGAACAATCACAATTGATAGTTTTAAGAATATCTAAAAGAAAAAGGAAATATATTATTTCTGATAATTATATGGTATATCTACGAGATTCAGATTATGATATATGAATAAAAACAGACCTTTTATCGTTTTCACAAGTCATAGAAAGTAACGATTATAAAAAATAATATAATATAATAAAAAATTAAAATGAATGAACCATAATAGTATTTGAGAACTTGTTGAATTACTTAATAATTGTAAAAGAGTTAATTACAAATGAGTCTTTAAGACAAAATATAACTCAGTGGATAATATCGAATAATATAAAGCCGGACTTATAACTAAAGATTTTTCTCAAAAAGAAGGTATCGATTACAATGAGACATTTTCTTCGGTTTCTAAAAAGGATTCGTTGAGAATCGTCATGACATTAGTAGCTCATTATGATATTGAGTTAGTGGAAGTAAGTTTATTCTATTGATCTTATATGTAGATGATATTTTGCTTGTCAATAGTGATCTTGGTTTATTATATGAAACCAAGATATTTCTCAAAAAGAATTTTAAGATGATTGATATGAATGAGGTAGCCTATGTTATTGGCATTGAGATATTCAAGGATAAATCTCAAAGATTGTTAGGACTATCTAAGAAAAAATATATTAATCCTATATTAGTGAGATTTAATATGTAATTTTGCTTAACTAATAATACACATATTACTAGAGGTAAAATTTTCAATCAAAACCGGTGCCCAAAAAATGACTTAGAAAGTCTATTATGGGTGCGTAGTTGGAAGTCTATTATATGATCAAACATATACAAGACCAAATATCAGTTTTGTAGTTATAATGCTAGGTAGATACTAGAGCAACCTAAGAATAGAACATTAAAAAGTTGCAAAGAAAGTAATAAGATATCTGTAGGGGACGAAAGATTATATGCTCACATATAAGAGATCAGATCAGCTTGAAGTGACGGGATATTCAGATGCTGATTTTGTAAATTGTCTCAATAGTAGAAAGTTCACTTTAGGATTTGTATTCATATTAGTTGATGGGGTTATTTCTTAAAAATATAAAATAATCACTTATTGCATCATCAATAATGGAAGCTGAATTTATGACGTGCTTTGATGTTACAAATCAAGCTTTATAGACTTAGTGTGGTCGACTCAATTGCTAGGCCACTAAAGATATTTTGTGATAATACTACATAAGTTTTCTTCTCTAAGAATAATAAGTACTCTAGTAGTTCCAATCAAATTAAGATAAAGTAATTGGTGGTTAGATAAATAGTCAAAAAACAAGTGTCAATTGAGAGCCTGAGCACTACTATAATAATTGTTGATCCATTTACCAAAGCTCTATAGTTTAAAATATTTAAAGAATATATTTTTAGAATAGGGTTTATGAGCAAGCCAAAAAAATATGGTGATACATGTTTAGGTGGATGCTATTATTACTATTTTTACTTAATTAAATTTATTTATTTCTGTTATCCTATTCACATTTATGTTTATGTATTACGTAATAACATGATTATCTTAATAAGACAAAGTATAGAGGTCACAGAATGGAGTATGCCATTGATGATATACAATCGTTATGACTCGCATTAATAGTTGGACTTAATATAGTATTATTATGTTTATTAGACTTATTGGCATGTTTTAAAAATTCATGGCCATGTATAAATGTTTTTCAAAATTTTTAAAATCCAATTAGGTAAAATTATTTTTAAATAAATTTTATTTTATTTATTTTGATTTTAAATATCTTTTATATCTTATCAATTAATGGGCAAAGTGAACAAATATTAGATTACATGGTCCTTTATAATTGGATAAGATATATAATATAATTAATTAGATTCTGATATATATATATATATATATATATATATATATATATATATATATATATATATATATATATATATATATATATATATTAGCCAATAGAAAAGAAGTCAATATTATAGTAGGATCCCTTAGGGGATGCCCTTAGATGAGAGGAACTTTCCTAATAACTTATCCTATACTTTTACTCTCACCTATAAATAGACAGTTGAATCTCAGATTTTGATGATGAAACTAATTGATTGTATTTAGATGTTTAACTGTATTTTTAGTGATGCAGGGCTACTCGATCAGGATTAGACAATTAACGCAGGAGGAATTGACGTTGCGCCGGAAGAGATCACGTCAGGATATTGGATGGCTGAACGCTTCAGACGTCGGGCATCGGGCTAAGGAAAGCGGAATTGCGCCAAGGATATCGGGGTTGCGGAGGTCAATCGCCGATTGGGCAACAAGCCGCAAGAGAGGACGATGCACCGAAGAATCGGACGAAGCGCCAACCAATGACGTGCCGGGCAACAGAATGTCAATTCGCGTTGTAATAATTGTATAGATCGGAGTTGAGTTTTGGTTTGTGTGTGCGGGATTAACTACGATAACGATGAAGATATAAAGCGAAACAAAGTGCCGGAGTCAAGCGCGAAGGATTCGTTGCGAGTTCGAGAGTTCGACGGAAGTCCGAAGGTTCATCGGGAATGCTGCCGGAACTAGCCAAGAATGAGTAGGGAGCTTGCCGAAGGGTTTTTCGGAAGCTCGCCGGAAGGTTCGTTGGAAGTTCGCGGAGCTCACCGAGAAAGATCGGAGCTTGCCGAAGAAGCTCGTTGTAACTCGTCAAGATCAATTCGTGAAGTCTAGGAGCTTGCCGGGAGTCCGCAGAATGGTTTCCGAGAGTTTATCAGAAAACCATCGGAAGTTCGCCGGAAGCTTGCCGGAAGAAGTCTTGACTTACGGACTTTGTAATAGCTTAGAAAATGTCTTTAAATTCATAGTTAGCACGTTAATTAGGGTTAGGATTATGTGTTAATCCAATAACCCAAGTAGGGGCCAATTGGGCCTGAGTTCGGACTGGTTTGGGCCAAATTTGGAGCCCAACCAGTGAGCTGAATTGGCCTAGACGGTGGCACCGCCTAGACTGGGCCGTGGCACCGCCCAGCACCCGAGAGCTGGGCGGTGGCACCGCTTGACTGGGCGGTGGCACCGCCCAGCACTATCAATGTCTGACAGTGACAGGCGGTGGCACCGCCACTGACAGGCGGTGGCACCGCCGGCCTCGGAAACCCAAGAGAATTCAAATTTTGGAGCCCAAATTTGAATCATCTTGGGGCCTATAAATACCCCTCATTTCTCAGCAGAGAAGACAACCTTTTGAGAAGCTAGAAGTTGAGAAAAGTTTTAGGAAAAGTCTTGTTTTCAATAGCTTGAGTGTTCACCTCCTTTCTTTTCATTAAAATCTTTGTAAAAGGGTGAACCACTTGTAAGAGGTTGTAAGAGGGGTGTAAGAAGGAGGTTGATCTTCGCCTAGTAAAGGAAGATCATTAGTGGATGCCGGTGGCCTCGACGGAAGAGGAATCGGAGGAGTGGATGTAGGTCACGATTGACCGAACCACTATAAACTACCGTCTTCTCTGGTTTGCATTTATCTTATTGTAATTTATATTACTGCAAACCATCTTCACTTTGATGCTCTACTTCTTTGTCTCCTTCTTACATATGCCTTCAAGTTAAAACGTAATCGAAACGGTTTCAAACGAAACATTGCTTTTATCATACGAAGTTTCCGTAAGTGTTTAAATCGTCGAAAGTTTATCATACTTTACCGTTGCACTAATTCACCCCCCCCTCTTAGTGCCGCTCCGGTCCTAACAATTGGTATCAGAGCCCGGTATTTCTCATTTCGGATTTACACCGAGAGAAATGGCTCTTTATGGCTTTCAAGAGGGCTTATCGGTTTTTCGTCCACCGTTGTTTAACGGATTGGACTACACTTATTGAAAAACTCGAATGAGAGTTTTCTTGATTTCTATGGATTTGAATTTATGGCACATTGTCGAAAATGGATTTGAAATGTCTTCTCTCCCAATGAACCATTGGAATAATTTGGAGAAGAAGATGTTTTCTTTAAACGCAAAGGCTATGAATGCCTTATTTTGCGCTTTGGACAAAACTGAGTTCAATCGGATTTCAACGTGCGAAACGGCTTTTGATATTTGGCGAACACTTGAAATTACGCACGAGGGAACTAGTAGAGTCAAAGACTCGAAAGTTAACATTTTATTGCATGATTTTGAGCTTTTTCAAATGCAACCAAGCGAGACTATAGGTGACATGTACACCCGTTTCACGGATGTCGTCAATAATCTAAGAGTTCTTGGTAAATCTTTTTCGAATTTTGATCTCGTAAGCAAGATCTTAAGATCCCTTCCAAAAAGGTGGGATTCTAAAATAACCGCAATACAAGAAACAAAAGATTTAAATATTTTTCCACTTGAAGAACTAATTGGTTTGTTGATGACATATGAAATGGTGCACAATGCATATGATGAACAAAATCACCATCCAAAGAACAGGAAGGATTTGGAACCCCGGACAAATGAATACCACTTGAGCGATGACTCAAGTGATGAGGACAATGATCAACTTGAACTCCGAACACTAAATCTTAATAAGTTTATTAAACAAAAATCTAAAATAAACAATGAACTTGAACGGAGGAAGAGGCCAAAGAAGAGGAAGGCAACCAAGGATGAATCAAGAACTTCCAAAGGTGAAACGGCGAATTAGGCTTTGACGGGCTTCAACTATAAGGTAAGTAACTCAACTCTCTTGAATTATTTTGAAATTACTTGAAGTTTTTCATAAGTTCTTAATTTAGATAGTAGGAATAGGAAATAAAAAATTATTTTTTTAAAAATTATATCATGTTTTTCTTTTTAGCATCTTTAAAAAATTAACAAATTTAACCATGAAAAGATAGATTCACCTAAAAAGAAAAATGTATGACTACAACAAATAACAAAATGATTTTGTTTGAAAATGTCTTATGCCAAATGAAACCATCATTGATGAATATGCTTTATATTTAATAGTTTATTTGGCTTATATGCCTTATCATGATAAATGTCTTGAAAAGTTTGTATCATACTTGATGATTGTTATACATGATGATTTATTGATCTTGAAGTTATTCAATTTTGAAATTATGTTTGACTTGAAGTAATGAGTTGAAATAATTTTTTTTGAATTATGTGTTGCACTTTTTTTTTATTTTTGATCTTTCCGTTTTAAACGATGATGCATGGATTAAAAAAAAAAAGGGGGACATGCATATATGGAATCAATCAATAAGTTTGAAACAAAAGGAGGAAAGAATTTTTTATTAAAATTTTTTTTTTCTATCTTATTGATTTCTACCTAAGAGACCAATAAAATTATCTATGCCATTTTGAATCTCTTGAAAGAAATGTTGAGATTTTGATGATTTGGATGATTTGAATTTGAATGAGTTTTATTCAAAATCATGATCTTGATTTCGTGATATTTACAAATTAAGATTTATTATGAATCAAGATTTTTTCATTAATCGATCTCCTAAGATTTTCTTTTGATTATTTATGAGTAGGCTTTTCAAAAAGAAATCATGCCTTTTGGTATTCATATGTTCTAATCTTTCATGATATGATTTTTATATAATTCCTTGTATTCATGAAATGTTTATCGCATTACCCAATTACTTTCTTCTTGATATTCCTTATGTGGTGATATAAAATTATGCATGAAATACTCTTGATATTATTTTGATGTATATAAATGAAAAATTATAATCATGAATGGTCGGATGAAATTTGACAAGTTAATATCTTCATGATTTGAAACATTTATAATTTGGTATTATGCATGTAATAATGATGCACACAATGATGAAATATTCATGATAAAATTATTATTTTGATATTCATGACTTGAATCTTCCTTTCTTTTTGCCAATGACAAAGAGAGAGAGAAAGAGTTGCTAATGTGCTATCTTGAACTGATGTAAAGGGTAATCTCAAAGATAAATTAGCTACCTTGCACAAGTCAAGAAAATGCAAAAATTTGCTTACCTTCTTGCACATCTAAAGAAAAGATACAAGTGTAACACTTGCCAAATTATTTGCTTGCCTCATGTAAAACATGGTCCCTTGCTAGTTTGGTATTTTGCTAAGGAAGCAAAAATGACACTTCTCAAAAGAGAAGAAAAAGCTTACCGTCTTGAACATCTTTAATATGCTAGCTAGCATGATGTACAATTTGCTATCTTGAACATTACAAAGAAATACTATCATGCACATTGCAAAGAAAAGCAAATATGCCAACTTGCACATCTTTAAATTTGCTAGCTTGTATGTAGTAAAACTTTCATAACGTAAAAGTTGCTAGCTTATAGAGAAGCAAAGAATTGCTATCTCGAAAGAAGCAAAAAATGCAAAACTTAGAAAACTTGCAATATAATTGCTCTTGCCATGCTTTGTATTAAAAATAGGTTGATATCTTTAAAAGCCTCAAATTAAATTGTTTAGTATTGCAATGTATCACATGTATTGCAAATTGAAAATTTTGAGACTATTATTATATCATGTTTAACAATTGATGTCCTTCATGACATGATTTCTTTGCATTTTTGTCTTGTATGTATCATGTGATGATTGAAATATTGATTGAAGCAAATTCATAATTTATGTAAAAGTTTAAATCATTGGTTCCTCTCCTTCTTTAAGGCAATGACATAAGGGGAGAAAGATTGCTAGCTCAAGGCAAATGTTGGCTAGCTTGTACTCTTCCCTTCTTTTCGACAAAGACAAAGGGGAGAAAGCTTTTCCTAGTTAGAACATGCAAAGAAAAGCAAAGTGCAATCTTGCACAAGAAGCAAGTGTTGAATTGCCATGATTGAACTTAAGAATCTTGCTATACTTTTGTGCTTATATGTTGTGATGAAAATCTAGCTTTATGTTGCAAAAACTTGCATATCTTTTAAAATAGCTAGAGCTACTTCTCCTTTTTGTTGATGACATAGGGGGAGAAGTATATTGATGACTTCATGCATTGAATTAAATATTTTATATATATATTTACATGATGGTTTAAATGTTTTTCATAACATGTAATGAATGTTACTTGGATTTGGGATAATCTAAGTATTCTATCAATGGCATATTGATAGGGGGAGTTAAGGTTAACTCCGTTAGTCATCAATTAGTTGTCATCATCAAAAAGGGGGAGATTGTTGAATCTCGGATTTTGATGATGAAACTAATTGATAGTATTTAGATGTTTAACTGCATTTTGAGTGATGCAGCGCTACTCGATCAGGATTAGACAGTTAACACAAGAGGAATTGACGTTGTGCCGGAAGAGATCACGTCAGGATATTGGATGGCTGAACGCTTCGGACGTCGGGCATCGGGCTAAGGAAAGCGGAATTGCGCCAAGGATATCGGGGTTGCGGAGGTCAATCGCCGATTGGGCAACAAGCCGCAAGAGAGGACGATGCACCGAAGAATCGGACGAAGCGCCAACCAATGACGTGCCGGGCAACAGAATGTCAATTCGCGTTGTAATAATTGTATAGATCGGAGTTGAGTTTTGGTTTGTGTGTGCAGGATTAACTATGATAACGATGAAGATATAAAGCGAAACAAAGTGCCGGAGTCAAGCGCGAAGGATTCGTTGCGAGTTCGAGAGTTCGACGGAAGTCCGAAGGTTCATTGGGAATGCTGCCGGAACTAGCCAAGAATGAGTAGGGAGCTTGCCGAAGGGTTTTTCGGAAGCTCGCCGGAAGGTTCGTTGGAAGTTCGCGGAGCTCACCGAGAAAGATCGGAGCTTGCCGAAGAAGCTCGTTGTAACTCGTCAAGATCAATTCGTGAAGTCTAGGAGCTTGCCGGGTGTTCGCAGAATGGTTTCCGAGAGTTTATCGGAAAACCGTCGGAAGTTCGTCGGAAGCTTGCCGGAAGAAGTCTTGACTTACGGACTTTGTAATAGCTTAGAAAATGTCTTTAAATTCATAGTTAGCACGTTAATTAGGATTAGGATTAGGTGTTAATCCAATAACCCAAGTAGGGGCCAATTGGGCCCGAGTTCGGACTGGTTTGGGCCAAATTTGGAGCCCAACCAGTGAGCTGAATTGGCCTAGATGGTGGCACCGCCTAGACTGGGCGGTGGCACCGCCCAGCACTATCAATGTCTGACAGTGACAGGCGGTGGCACCGCCACTGACAGGCGGTGGCACCGCCGGCCTCGGAAACCCAAGAGAATTCAAATTTTGGAGCCCAAATTTGAATCCTCTTGGGCCTATAAATACTCCTCATTTCTCAGCAGAGAAGACAACCTTTTGAGAAGCTAGAAGTTGAGAAGAGCTTTAGGAAAAGTCTTGTTTTCAATAGCTTGAGTGTTCACCTCCTTTCTTTTCATTAAAATCTTTGTAAAAGGGTGAACCACTTGTAAGAGGTTGTAAGAGGGGTGTAAGAAGGAGGTTGATCTTCGCCTAGTAAAGGAAGATCATTAGTGGATGCCGATGGCCTCGACGGAAGAGGAATCGGAGGAGTGGATGTAGGTCACGATTGACCGAACCACTATAAACTACCGTCTTCTCTGGTTTGCATTTATCTTATTGTAATTTATATTACTGCAAACCATCTTCACTTTGATGCTCTACTTCTTTGTCTCCTTCTTACATATGCCTTCAAGTTAAAACGCAATCAAAACGGTTTCAAACGAAACTTTGCTTTTATCATACGAAGTTTCCGTAAGTGTTTAAATCGTCGAAAGTTTATCATACTTTACCGTTGCACTAATTCACCCCCCCCCTCTTAGTGCTGCTCCGGTCCTAACAAGAACCTCATAGGATGCAATTGAGATATTACGATTTCTCTCTCAATCTCCCTAAACCATCAATAATAGTGGTCTTATGAAAAGATAGGAAGAGATGAGAAAAAATATCTAGTTCTCCTTGCAGATCGACGTCACTATGATATTCGGATCCGGAGGACAATGCCTTTGCATATCAGACATATATCCCTTTCAGATAATATCGAATGGTACATATCGTAAATCTGATCTATTGTTATTTAATTTCAATTGTAACATAAAATCTTTTTCATGTTACATACAGCATATTATAGATTTTATGCTAAGATAAGCAAAGTCACTATATCGAAATATTTTTATGGTAGCATTTTATATTTGTGATAGATGTGTTAAATTTATATAAGATTAACTTATATATTAGCTTTCTTTTCTTAGGTGATCACAAACATAGAAAATTATTTTTTAAAAAATATTTTGATATAATTTTTATCTTCGGTCAATTAAGACTCAATATATAAAATATAATCAACCCAACACATCACGTCCACTATCAAGATCATAAGAGTCAACTGAGCATGCCACACCATCATACAAAAAATATTTTTTCTCATTAAATCAATTATTATATCAAAAACAATATATAGTATGATTTTATATATGTTTATATTCGAAACTAACTAAATGAATTCTTACAAGCATTAAACACTTGCAGACATGCACCAACTTGACAATCATTGTGATTTTGTCAAATAGGCATTCCACACGATAAAATACAAGATACAAAGCATATTCCACCCTTTGCCCTTTAACTAAAATGAGATAAGAGACATAAAATATAAACATTCTTCTACCTTAAAAAAAATTATCCCTTATCTAAATTCTAAATATTTAATGACTCGTCTAAATATAAATGATCAACAAATGATAAAAAAAAAATCTAAGGTTCTTAGTCACTTTCAACTAAATTATATATATATATATATATATATATATATATATATATATATATATATATAAGACATCAATAAGCTACCTAAAAATATCATTCATATAAAAATAATGATATAATCGATATCTTAATATCATATGGTTGATACCTCAAAGCCAAGTGATTGATACCTTGATATCATAAGATTAGTAACACATGATTGAGGGGTCGAATGTTACCACGTCCTAAGTTTGATGCACCATGACCACAATCAGCCTAAGAGAAGCACACTACCTCCTTTATAATCGATGTATGCTATAGTGATAACGATACCCAAGCCCATTATAAACGATTCCTTAGGTACATTTTCAATATAGACTCTTTTGTACTGTTAATCATAGTTGAATCATTTAAATATAGGCTTATTGAGAATGTCCCCAAAACAATCTTACAAGTTTCATAACCAATTGGGAGCATGTGGGGATAAGTCAACTATAACTCTTTAGGACAAAAGCGAAAAAAAATGTTTCAATTGGCTCCGAATCAATATCAAACTCATACAACTAATATTTGACTTAACAGGTTGACACTAGAAGAACAATATTCCCAACGTGTTCCAAGAAAATTATGATGGCCCATCTTGGGTGAATCAGGAATATCCGAACCAATTGGGGTTGAATCCCTCTCAAACTTTACTGCTTAAACCCTCCCAAGTTTCAGCATTCTTGGCCTAGCTACCGAGCCCATGGCAAACTACAATTTCCAAATGCTTAAGCCGTTGATCTTCCATCAACTATTTCTGGATTTGACAACTAGTATACCTCTATTCGCTCAACAACAAGCTCCACCAATTTCACCATCACTAACTTGAGCTTCAAAAGGATTTTGCTAGGGATGCCTTTGATGTAATCTTTCGAGATCGCATGGAAGAATATGGTGTTAGATTATGTGGTCCTATATAAATGAGAAAAATACATTATAGATATGATTTGATTTTCATTATAGTTTTCAATTAATAGAAAGAAATTTAAATTATAATATAATTTTTTAGGATATGACCTTGATGGAAGAGGCTCTCCTAATTATTCATTATCTTTTGCTCTCGCTTATGAATAGATAGGACCTCGTAAGGACAAAAAAATAAATTTAGATTATAGATCTAGTATTATCTTCTCTTAGTCCTTATTTCATCACTTATAGTAATTATACGAAGGATAAGAAGATAGGAGAATACGTGTCTAATTTTTCTTGCAGATTAATATCATTGGTTTTTCTGAATTAGATCATGATATATTTGTAGATCATAAGAAAGGTATTTTAAATAACATCAAGGTACACATCCTAGATTTTATATATTGTTATTTGATTTTAAAATTTGACATTAAAGTTTTTTCTAAGAATAAAAATATCATTATAGTTTTCATGCTTATAATTGATATTAAAGTATGTTTTGGAATCAAATACTCTAAATCATAAAAGTCTTAGATTTATTTATGCTATTAGCCTCCCATAATGAAAGGATGATCTGATCTGTTTTATTTATCCTATCCATCCTTGTCACCTATTTACAAAGCGATGAAGTTTTTCTCATTGATGGAATTGTAGATACGAACGTACTGCCCGATTGCGGAAGTGAACTACTATTTGGAAGGTAAGGTGCCAAACTCCTATCCAAATCTAAAGCACAGTGTCTTGCTTGTTTTCTTGTTGAATGCATAACTTATCTACTTATTGAATACACAACTTATCTAATTGATTAACCTGACCTGACTGATGACTCCTAACTCTAACCTAACTGCGAAACTAACCGTTTGCTTGAGCGCCCAAAGCCCTATCACTTGGCTTGCACCTTACGTTAGCTGTAGTAGAGTGGGGTTCCCTAAGAGAAGCCCTTGCTTGTTTGAATTGAGTGTTCCTAAAATGGTACATCTCCGCTAAAAGAGTCTTCACCTATCGATTATTGGCCCAGGAACAAGACGGAACAAGCAAACTCGCTTAGTTAGATCGCAACGAGACATGATACGTGCATTAACCCGGAAGTAGGGACAGGCTAGTCAACCTGGAATCAGATACCATGCATAGCTTGTTATCGACGATACCATCGTGAAGTACTAATGTCCCTGTTGAGGTTGTCGGTCGTATCGCTAGTCCTGCAATGGGCAACGACAGTGCTGTAAAGGGCGACAACCTTCCTCGTCGCCAGCCGTCCCATGGGCAACAGCAGGACATAACAGCGGCTACCTACGGTGGCGATGGTTTGGGTGCTGCTCGAGGTTGATGGCGTCGCCGGAAGTTGCGTGGCCTGCGGCAGTGAGTCTTGGCGCAAGTGGTCCAACAGGTGAATCACGGACAGCATTAGTGAAGCTGGTCGGGTTCTCATCTTCTACTCAGTGGAGCAGCACCACAACAATGGGACTCGGCCGCAAGCTTGCGCGCGGGGGGCTAATGCAATTGTCATAGCCCACAGGCAAGTCAGGCGCAGGCGACGGCGAGCGACGATGGGGTCTTTAGGCAGCAGCCGATGGCTGTGAGGTGATGGTGGTTCGCTGGTGAGGGGTCGTGCGGTGATCGTACGACAGAGATGCCACGAAGAGATGGTTGTGTGCGCCTCTGGTTGGGCGATCCAGTACGTCACTAGTCGGTTGTGCTTCACAATGTCGCAATCGCAGCGATGTGGGTTGTGGGCGGCGGACGATGACATGTCACAGCGGTATAATGTCGTTGGCGCGGCAGAGGGTTACGCCGACGGCAGCGCAGCAGGCGATATGCACGTGGACGTCAGCAGAGAAGAAAACAAAGACAACACAGACAGACTGTTTTCAATCATCTAGCAGTATTCTCAGGTTAGATCAAATCTACAATAGACTCTTGCTGTGATTACTTGGGGAGGTTTTAGATATCGTGGACAGTAACGTAATCCTTATATCCCAGTTGTTCTCTTGTGATTGTTGCTAGGGTTTAGGGCAAGAGATTGAGATTTATATATTCATTATTCTCATAATGGATTATCTCTAGTTTGTCCCGTGGTTTTTACCCTTCACATTGGAGGGATTTTCCATGTATATCTTGTTATTCTATTTGATTGTGATTTCATTTAATTCTGTTACATATCATGGCCTGCTAGTATTTGTTCATATACAAAGTTTATTCTGCTTTATATCCCTATCAACTAGTATTAGAGCAAGGGTTTTAGGAATTTAATTTTTGTATTTGAATATGGAGGCCAGTAATGTTTCTCGCATGATTAGTTTAAATAGAAACAATTGGATGATATGGAAACCAAGAATGGAAGATCTCTTGTATTGTAAAGATTTGTATGGACCTTTGCAGGGGGATAGTGCAAAACCCACAACTATGACAGATGATGAGCGGAAGAGGTAAGATCGAAAAACAATTGGGTTTATTCGACAGTGGCTTGATGATAATGTCTTTCACCATGTTTCTATTGAAATTTCTGTATATTCTCTTTGGAAAAAGTTGGAAAGTCTCTATGAAAGAAAAACAGTTGGCAACAAAGCTTTTTTTATTAGAAAACTTGTGAACCTAAAATATATAGAGGGTGCTTCTATTGCTGAGCATTTGAATTAAATGCAAAGTATTACTAACTAGTTATCCTTTATGAAAATATATTTTGATGATGAATTGCATGCATTATTACTTCTCGGTTCATTACCAGAAAGTTCGGAGACACTAGTAGTTTCCCTCAGTAATTATGCGCCAGATGGTGTTGTCACTATGAGTCAAGTAACAAGCAATTTGTTGAATGAGAAGTTGAGAAGAAAGAGTTCAGCAAAATCTCAGAATGATTCATAGACACTTATCTCAGAGAATAGAGGAAGATCAAAGTCTAAAAGCAGTTCACGCATGAGTAGGAGCAAGTTAAGATCAAGAAAAGATATTGTTTGCTATAACTGTGGTGAGAAAGGACATTATAAGAACCAATGTAAGCAACATAAGAAGAGCAAGAAAAAGGGAAAACAAGTGGAGTCTATAGAGTCAAAAGATAATATCACAGTTATAGTGCAGGGTGGTGATTATTTGATTTTGTCTCATTCTAATTATATTTTTTCTTGTGTGTGTCAGGATCTTGAGTGGGTGATTAACACAGGTGCTTCTTATCATGCTACACCACGGAGGGAGTTTTTTGCTACATACAAGCCTGGAAATTTTGGTGTTGTCAAGATGGGCAACTATGACACAGTAGACATCATAGGCATGGGTGATATCCATTTAAAGACCAACCTTGGTTGCAAGTTGGTGCTTAAAGATGTGAGGCATGTGGTTGACTTGAGGTTAAATTTAATTTCAGTTGGAAGGCTAGATGATGAAGACTATGATAGCAGATTTCACAAAGGGCAATGGAAGCTCAGTAAGGGTTCTCTTGTGATAGCTATTGGAAAGAAATGTCATACTTTGTACAGGTTGCAAACTAAAGGTTATGGTGAGTAGTTAAATGCTATAGAAAAAAACTTCAGCATGGAGTTGTGGCATAGATGACTGGGACACATGAGCGAGAAGGGGCTGCAAGCTCTTTCCAAGAGAGAGGTATTACTAGACCTCAGAGGTATACATCTGAACCCTTGTATTGATTGTTTGACAAGTAAACAACATAGAGTTTCATTTGCTAGTCCTACTTTGTCTAGAAAAACGCATGTCTTAGACCGTGTTTATACAGATGTATGTGGTCCTTTGAGGACAAAAACTCCTGATGGATCTGTTGATATCATAAGTGGTGCACTTTATTTTGTCACTTTTATAGATGATTTTTTCAGGAAAGTTTGGGACTATGCTTTAAAGACCAAAGATCAGGTTATTAATGTCTTCAAAGAGTTTCATGCCATGGTTGAAAAGGAAACAGAAAGGCAATTGAAATACATAAGATCAGATAATGGTGGTGAGTATACAAGATTATTTAATAATTATTACAGGTCACATGGAATCCAACATGAGATGACAGTTCTTGGTACACCTCAGCATAATATAATTGCAGAAAGGATGAACCGCACCATCATGGAAAAGATCAGGTATGCTTTCACAGGCTAAGCTATCTAAAAGGTTTTGGGATAAGGCTTTAAGGACTGCAGTTGATGTGATCAACTTATCACCATGTACAGCCCTAGATGGTGATGTTGCAGAGCATGTATGGTCAGGGAAAGATGTTTCCTACAAGCATTTGAGAGTGTTTGGTTGTCGTGCATTTGCATATATTCCAGACAATGAGAGGTCCAAGCTGGATGATAAGTCTAAAGAATGTATTTTTCTTGGCTACTCACATAATTATTTTGGTTACAAGCTTTGAGATCCAAAAAAGCAGATTAGAAGTAGAGACGTAGTCTTCTTTAAGGATCAAACTTTTGAATATTTGAAGAAGAAGGCACCAGCCAATACTTCTGTAGAAGGATTAGCAGATTGTGACACAATTACTCCTCCAGTATATCAAGGTGATGGGAGAGATGTGCAGGAAGATAGTGTAGAGCCTGATGTTGATCTACCTATAAGACATGTTGAGCAAGAAGAAGTTGGAGAGCAACTTCTCACAGAACCTTAGTTGAGAAGATCTTCTAGACAATGTCAACCTTCCAGAAGGTACTCTACAGATGAGTATGTGATGCTTACTGATGTAGGTGAACCAAAGAGTTACTAGGAAGCAGTTGAAAGTGAACAGAAAGAGAAGTAGTTAGTTGGTATGCAGGAAGAGATGGATGCTCTTCAGAAGAACCACACTTATGATTTGGTGCTACTACCAAATGGAATGAAGGCCTTGAAGAACAAATGGGTTTTCAGGTTGAAGACTTAAGAATATTGTTCTCAACCAAAGTACAAAGCTAGATTGGTTGTGAAAGGCTTTGGTTAAAAGAAAGGTATTGACTTTGAAGAGATTTTTTCTCCTATTGTTAAAATGTCTTCTATTCGTGTTGCTCTTGGTATTGCTGCTAGCCAGGACTTGGGGGTTGAGCAGTTAGATGTGAAGACAACTTTCCTTTATGGGGATTTAAAGGAGAAAATTTATATAGAGCAACTAGAAGGCTTCAAAGTCAAAGGTAAAGAGAACTTTATCTGCAAATTAAAGAAGAGCTTGTATGTACTAAAGCAAGCTCCAAGACAGTGGTATAGAAAGTTTGATTCATTTATGACAAAAAATGGATACAAAAGAATGGCTTTAGATCATTGTGTGTACATCAAATAGTTTGGTGAGGATTTTATTATTCTTTTACTTTATGTTGATGACATGCTTATTCTTAGGAAAGATATGTCTAAAATTGACATATTGAAAAAGGAGCTGAGTGAGTCTTTTGCAATGGACATGGGGCCAGCAAAGCAAATACTGGGTATGCAGATTTTCCGTGACAGGAAAAATAAGAAGATTTGGTTGTCACGGGAGAAATACATCGAGAAGGTATTGGAAAGATTTAGTATGAATAATGCAAAACCAATTGGTTCTCCTCTTGTAGATCACTTTAAGTTGTGCTCAGAACAGAGTTCGTCAAGTGATGAGGAGAAGGAGAAAATGCAAAAGGTTCCTTATGCTTCAGCAGTTCGAAGTTTAATATATGCAATAGTATGTACGAGGCCAAACATCGCATATGCAGTTGGTGTTACTAGCAGATTTCTTGTAAATTTAGGCAAAAAGCACTAGCCAGTAGTGAAGTGGATTTTTAGATATCTCAAAGGGAGCTCTAAGATTTGTTTAAGCTTTGGAGGTGGACCACATGTATTGATAGGTTACATAGATGCATATATGGCAAGAGATATAGATACAAGGAAGTCTACTTCAGGTTATGTACTTACTTTTGCAGGGGGAGCTGTGTCATGACAATCCAGGTTGCAAAGGTGTATTGCTCTCTCCACCACAGAAGCAGAATATATTGTTGCTATAGAGGTATGCAAAGAAATGTTATGGATGAAATAATTCTTACAAGAATTGGGGCTGAAACAGAAAAATTATGTGGTGCATTATGACAGCCAGAGTGTCATCTGTTTATGTAAGAACTCAATATTTCATTCCAAGTCAAAGCATATAGATGTCAGATACCACTGGATTTGAAATATATTTGGAGAGAAGCAGTTGCAGCTTCAAAAAATTCACACAGAAGACAACAAAGCAAACATGTTGACAAGACTTTACCAAAAGAAAGACAGGAGATATGCCGACAGCTGGTCGGCATGGCTTCACATTGAGGAGTCGTGGGTTTTATCAGCCCATGGTGGGTTTTATCAGCCCATAAGGAAGTCTACTTCAGGTTATGTACTTACTTTTGCAGGAGGAGCTGTGTCATGGCAATCCAGGTTGCAAAGGTGTATTGCTCTCTCCACCACATAAGCAGAATATATTGCTGCTATAGAGGTATGCAAAGAAATGTTATGGATGAAATAATTCTTACAAGAATTGGGGCTGAAACAGAAAAATTATGTGGTGCATTATGACAGCCATAGTGTCATCTATTTATGTAAGAACTCAATATTTCATTCCAAGTCAAAGCATATAGATGTCAGATACCACTAGATTTGAAATATATTTGGAGAGAAGCAGTTGCAGCTTCAAAAAATTCACACAGAAGACAACAAAGCAAACATGTTGACAAAGACTTTACCAAAAGAAAGACAGGAGATATGCCGACAGCTGGTTGGCATGGCTTCACATTGAGGAGTCATGGGATAGCCTCCCTTATGGGCTGAAGGGGGAGGTTGTTGGGCTGACAGCCCAAAGTGGTTCAGCCCATGGTGGGTTTTATCAGCCCACACCCCCTCTTAACCTAACCTTAGATCAATATAAGGGAGGTGTGATAGCTGCATTTTTAGAAGAAGGTGGCTACATTTTTTGGGCAGAAAAGGGCAGGAACGTGGTGATCTTCGCAGCAATAATGAGGAGAAGAAAAGGCAGAAAAACAAGAGAAAGAAAGGGAATAAAACAAGGACAACACAGAGAGACTATTCTCAATCATCTAGTAGTGGACTCATCTTGCATGGTGCCAAAGACGAATGGAGCTTTTGGGCACATGCACCTTATCTCGGAAAAGCATTTGATGGAGGAACTAAGGCGGCTCAATTTGCGAAGGTGAAGTTGGTTTCAAAAGGCCTTAGCACGGAGCAAGAGGACACAGAGGCGGGTACTCTTGAAGAATATGCCACAGTGTTGCAAATCAAGTTGTTGGGCAGGAAGCGGTGCGCAGCGGAGATTGTGCTGGTAGGGGCAGAAGCCCAGGATCCAGACAATGGTGCACTAATTGCAGCGAAGTCGGGGGACTTCAAGAGCTACTAGGCAACGGACTGTCCTAGAGCGGTGCTTCATCTAGGTGTGACCCAAGAGTGGGTGGATAAATGTCGATTGCCAAAGGAGTGAACAAAATCGAAGGTGGAAGTGGCCCTGCGATGTATTGGCAGAGGCCACACATGGAGGGACCACAATTTGAGTTTATTCCACAAGGATCAGAATGCAATGGAGATGTCACCAGGAGGCGACATGGTACAACGGATCGTGGTGGAACAGTTCGTGGCAAATGCGATACACACGACATAGTCCCGTGAGGGACTAGATCATACGGAGGTATGATCGGGAGCTACTGGAAGCTCCACTTTGGTGAACAACATGACGGCAAGAAGGGCTATGGATTTAAGGAGTGAAGGCCATGGTACCGTAGAGGCATGTCTTCCGTGCATGCATCGAATTTTGCATCGGATGAAAGCCTTGGTCATCAGCATATGGGGGCTGTGTTCCACCAAGGGAAAAGTTCGAATGCAAATACCAGTGAATCCCATGGGAGGGACTTGATCATACATAGATATGATCGAAGCACCTGGAGAGTTGGACTGCTCCAGAGCTCATATTCGCTTAAGGGTGCCCGACTTGTCAGAGGACAAGTTCGAGTAAGCGAACGTTGCTACCAAGGAAGCTAGGGAGAACAGAATCAGTGCAAACCCTACAATGTGATGGCAGAGGCCATGCATGGGAGTTACAGTCTGTCTTTACATCGACAAAAGGGAGTTGCTTGGATAACACAGAGGTGTTGGGAAATCATTGGGGGCGACATCATATGCGCGGCGGAAGAACAAGAAAACAAAAATCCCCAATTCCCAAAAAGATGTTCGTTGTCGTGCGAAGATTGGTGCGCAAAAATCCGCAAAACACAAAACTGCGTATAGAGATTGTGTTACCTAGGGAGATCGTATATCCCTGTTTTCTTGCAGATCCTTAGGAGAGGGTGAAGGAGGTCAAGCGTCCTCCTCTCTAGCGGTGATCCACACAACAGGGTTGCGACGACGCTCCTCAAAACTCCAGGCCTGCTCTGAGGTGGAGAGGGAGAGGAGAATAGGAAAGGCAAGCAAAGACTCTAGCCTATGAGGCTGTGAATCCCTCCTATTTATAGAGATCCCGTATCAAACCCTAATGGGTCCTTCCCTAGTGGGTATTGGATCTGCATACAATAAGACAAGGGCTCCGTCGAATATCTCATATCCGAACCTCTACTCATCGCAATGCCTACCATATGTGTGTGACCCTCTAGGCCCAATATCGAGCTGGCCGTGAGTCATACCTGTCAGAACTCCTTCTAACTTAGTGAATTATTATCTCTATAATAATTCACTCGACTCATCGACTACGAACGTACTAGGCCACTACGCCGTAGTCCCCAGACGATACAGGGGAATCCAATCCATTGGACCTGTCTGTCCTCAGTTACCATGTACCTATAGTCCCTCATCCATCTAATATCCCAGAGACCGTATATCGAGCATGGTGTTGTCAGACCCATACGGTTTCTACTCGAGTCTCGCTCTAATCGGATTCTCCCGGAGAACTCTTTCTCTCTCAACCCGAATGACCCTGGCCAGGGATTTGTCTGAGCAAGAACACATAGGATATTCCTCTCATGACGCCGAGAGTGGATGATCCTCTATTGACACTCAATAGCCCTCGTAAGGTCGACTACCACTCCCAATGACCAGCTGTACTAGATCTGGGGACAGCCAAACCTATAAGTCTGGTATCAAAGAGTGGAGCACTCATACAGGACATCCTTGGTGTCTCAAGTCTAAGGACCAGATACACCACTAGGACTACGGAATCGTTGTCTGACAATAAGGCATCACGGAGAGGACTGGGACAAGCCAAGCATCCTCTTGGATCTATCTCTATAGATTCTAATCCCCAAGATATAAGATGCTTCCCCTAAGTCCTTCACGGAGAAGTGTTTAGATAACCAAGCCTTTACTGTGGATAGCATTCCTACGTCATTCCCAATGATGAGGATGTCATCCACATATAACACCAAAAAGGTGATAGCGCTCCTACTTACTTTCCTGTACACACAAGGCTCATCTTCGTTCTTAATGAAGTCATAAGATCTGATTGTCTCATCAAATCTTATGTTCAAACTTCGGGAAGCTTGCTTTAGTCCATAAATGGATCTAAGCAACCTACACACCTTATCTGGGCAGTTCTTGGACACGAATCCCTCAGGTTGCATCATATACACCTCCTCCTCGAGGTTCCTATTGAGGAATGCAGTTTTCACATCCATCTGCCAGATCTCATAATCATAGTGTGCTGCAATAGCCAATAGAATTCTGATGGATTTTAGCATTGCTACGGGTGAGAAGGTTTCGTCGTAGTCAACACCTTGGCTTTGACGATACCCCTTAGCCACTAGCCTTGCTTTATAGGTCTCTACCTTTCCATCTACTCCGATCTTTTTCTTAAAGATCCACTTGCAACCGATGGGTACAATACCTTCGGGCGCATCAACTAGGTTCCAAACCTTATTGGAGTACATAGAATCCATCTCAGAATTCATGGCTTCTTGCCACTTCCCGGAGTCTATACTCATAATAGCCTCCTCGTAGGTCTGAGGATCAATATCCTCAACATCCTCTCCTCTAATATGTCCAACATATCTCTCAGGAGGATGAGATACTCTATCAGACCTGCGTAAAGTTGAAAATTGTGTATTAGGTACCTGAACAGACTCGGGCTGTAGAGTGGTGCTTGAGCTTGGTTCTCCAACCTCGCTCAACTCTATCATTCTCCCATTGTCTCCGCCAAGAATGTGTTCCTTCTCAAGGAACACTGCTCTCTTAGCTACAAAGACCTTTTGGTCCTCGAGATGATAGAAATAATACCCACAAGTTTCCTTGGGGTGTCCCACAAATTTGCATCGCTCTATCCTTGATTCTAACTTATCGGGGTTGTGTCCTTTAACGTTGGCAAGGCAGCCCCAAATCTTAACAACCTTAAGATCAGGCTTCTTCCCTTTCCATATCTCATATGGTGTAGACACTACCGACTTAGTTGGAATTCTGTTCAGAAGGTAAGCTGCGGTTTCTAGGGCATATCCCCAGAATGAGATGGGTAGGTCAGCGAAACTCATCATGGACCGTACCATATCTAATAACGTACGATTTCTCCTTTCAGAGACACCATTGAGCTAAGGTGTGTAAGGAGGTGTCCATTGGGATAATATCCCATGGTCCTTGAGGAACTGAGTAAACTCTGTACTTAAGTACTCACCTCCTCGATCTGATCGAAGAGTTTTGATACTCTTTCCAGTTTGGTTCTCCACCTCATTCTTATACTCTCTGAATTTCTCAAAGGCCTCGGACTTGTACTTCATTAAGTACACATATCAATACCTTGAGAAATCATCAGTAAATGTAATGAAGTAGGAGTAACCTCCAATGGCATGAGTTGACATGGGTCCACATACATCACTATGTATGAGTTCCAACAACTCAGTGGCTCTCTCTCCAGTTCTACTAAATGGAGATTTGGTTAGTTTTCCACGAATGCAAGGCTCACAAGTTGCATATGACACATAGTCGAGTGGATCTAGATATCCATCATTTAGCAACTTTTGAATCCTTCTTTCATGGATGTGACCTAGCCTACAATGCCACAGGTATGCACTATTCAACTCATCTCGTTTCCTTTTGGACACTTACATTCATGATATGTGGAGTAGTGTCTTGCATAAACAAACCTTTTATGCAATATTCCCCTCGTCAATCTCCCCTTGGCTTTGCTAGAATTTACAATAAATTGTAGATGTGATAAGCAATATTGGTATCCAATACCAATGCATTATCACAAAAATCTGCCAATTGGAGATTGATCATGAATATACCTGAAGCTTCACCAAGCTTCTTGTTTCGCCCTTTCTGCAAGGTACTCTTTGCAGTTCCTCTTCCAGTGCCCATCTTTACCACAGTGGAAGCACTGGCCTTTGTCCTTTGTTGGGTCTTTCTTAGCAACCTTTGCTTTACCTTGTTTGCCCTTGCCCTTGCCCTTTCCCTTCTTAAGGGACCTTTCTGCTTTCCTTTTCTTTCTGGTCTCACTAGTGTAGAGAACTGGTTTCTCTTTCTTAATAGTACTCTCTGCCTCCCTCAACATATTGAGGAGCTCTGGGAGAGTCACCTCAAGCTTGTTCATATTAAAATTCATTATGAACTGTGAAAAGGAATTTGGTAGCGACTGAAGCACAATGTCCACACACAAGTTATCCTCTAGGACCATTCCTAGACCTGTGAGTTTCTCTATCCACTCAATCATCTTTAGGACATGGTTCTGAACTGGTGTCCCCTCAGTCATCCTAGCGCGGAAAAGGCTCTTGGATATCTCATATCGTTGAGTCCTTCCCTGTTCCTCAAACAATTTACGGACATGTAGGAGAATGGATCTGGCATCCATCTTTTCATGTTGTCTCTGTAACTCTGGAGTCATAGAGCCCAACATATAGCACTGAGCAAGAGTGGAGTCATCAATGTACTTCACGTAGCGAGCGATCTCATCCTCGCTTGCCCCTTCTTCGGGCGTAGGCATCACTGTATCAAGGACGTACACGATTTTCTCCGCTGTGAGAACAATTCTCAAGTTACGGAGCCAATCCGTATAATTTGGACCAGTGAGGCGGTTGACATCAAGTATGCCACGTAAGGGATTTGAAAGCGACATTTTCTGAAAATAAAGATGTAGCAGAAATGAATAACATGCAGATTTTGCAAGAAATAAACTATTAAGATATGGACTTCTATCTTAATATGCTCCCACTATTTTACTATCGAGTCACGCGACACCCTCAGCACGTAAAACGGAAGTCTCCGGCAGACTTCTAGTGGGGATCAGGATCCAATCAGCGTCTTAGTGTAACCTCGAGGGACTCGACCAATCACACTAAGCCTAAAAGGTAGGCAACTCTTGTCGATCACAACTCCTTGTGATTCCCGTCCTATTCGGCCTCCGAATCACCATGGCCTCGAGGGACTCGACCAACCATGATGCTCGGTTAAGTCAACACCTTCGTTACAAGATGAGTCTGATTTGATGATATACCCTCGAGGGACTCGACCAAGTATACCATGCCCTCAGGTCACCGGTGACATCTCTATGTCGTAAGCAAGATAGCGAATCGCGATATAGGTGAGTCTCGAGGGACTCGACCAACTCAACCTACACCAGGAATCGGTTCCTACTTATAACGATGGAAGGCCACGTGGGTCAATCTAATTGCCTCACGTTTACCGACTTAATATTATCGAGAGATGTTTCTATGATTTGGTCTCCTAATATGACATGTCATACATATACATATTTAATATATATCTACATCGCATGCAAATATATATACATATCTAGTATGTGTATAAGCAATCACACCATATGATAATGGACCACAACCTAATATGATTAGGCCCGAGCCAGTAGGCCTAATCACTCACATCAAGATCTATGTGTGCAACGGTGCATCTCCATGCCCTGTGATCGTCCATCTCGTCCTCGTCGGTTCCGTCGACATCTTGATGCATCTCCATGCATCACGATCGTTCGTCTCGTGGGTCCCGCTATCGCATCCACGCTCCCGCTGCGCCTCCTCATGTGATTACAACTTAATCATAGGCACGCATGCCCGACAATAAACGAGAAATATAATGGAAGTTCGCAGACCTCAATAATAATAATCACAAGTACACACATCACACGGTCCATGATCATCCGTCCACACATCATACATCACATGTATAAATAATCATTATCATGTAGGACTACTAGATAATAATAAAAATAATAATCAACTAAACTTTTAATTAATTAATATTTTCTGAAATCAGGGATATATAGGGAATTTCTCAATTCCTAAGGGTATTTTCTTAATTTTGACAAAAGACAGAAACTGGAATTTCTCAAATTCCGAGGGGCAAAATTGTCTTTTTCCCAGAAAACCCTAATGCCCTTTCCCCTTTTTGCTGCTGCCGCCGCCGCCACCCTGCCGGCGGCGGCCTGTGCGGCGGGGCGAGGGCACTGCCCTCGCCTGCAAGCGGCACGCCCGCTGGCGGCGATGCCGCTGCCTCCGCAGGCGGTGCTGTCCCGCCGGCCGGCCGCCCCTGTGGGGGGAGTTCCGCCCGCGGGAGCAGCGGCGGCAGGCGTCGCTGCCCTGCGGCGGCAGACGCCGCTGCCCTACGACGCCTCTGCCCGCGGGCTGCCAGCCCCGCCGGCAGCAAGCCTGCTGCAAGCAGGCCGCCGGCCGGCTGCTGCAGACGCAGCCCCTGCGCTGCCCGCCTTCGGCTGCGCTGCACGCACGCAGATCGAGGGCAGCAACTGTTGCTGCCCTTTCTCGCTTTTGCGTCAACGATTTTGACGTCGATATTCTTCCTAAACACAACACACGCAGTTCAAAACCAATCATTCGCACGAACAACCTGGCTCTGATACCACTATTGGGAAATCATTGGGGGCGACATCATATGCGCAGCGGAAGAACAAGAAAACAAAAATCCCCAATTCCCAAAAAGATGTTCGTCGTCGTGCGAAGATTGGTGCGCAAAAATCCGCAAAACACAAAACTGCGTATAGAGACACGTAGTTCAAAACCAATCATTCGCACGAACAACCTGGCTCTGATACCACTGTTGGGAAATCATTGGGGGCGACATCATATGCGCAGCGGAAGAACAAGAAAACAAAAATCCCCAATTCCCAAAAAGATGTTCGTCGTCGTGCGAAGATTGGTGCGCAAAAATACGCAAAACACAAAACTGCGTATAGAGATTGTGTTACCTAGGGAGATCGTATATCCCTGTTTTCTTGCAGATCCTTAGGAGAGGGTGAAGGAGGTCAAGCGTCCTCCTCTCTAGCGGTGATCACAGCAGGGTTGCGACGACGCTCCTCAAAACTCCAGGCCTACTCTGAGGTGGAGAGGGAGAGGAGAATAGGAAAGGCAAGCAAAGACTCTAGCCTATGAGGCTGTGAATCCCTCCTATTTATATAGATCCCGTATCAAACCCTAATGGGTCCTTCCCTAGTGGGTATTGGATCTGCATCCAATAAGACAAGGGCTCCGTCGGATATCTCATATCCGAACCTCTACTCATCGCAATGCCTACCATATGTGTGTGACCCTCTAGGCCCAATATCGAGCTGGCCGTGAGTCATACCTGTCAGAACTCCTTCTAACTTAGTGAATTATTATCTCTGTAATAATTCACTCGACTCATCGACTACGAACGTACTAGGCCACTACGCCGTAGTCCCCAGACGATACAGGGGAATCCAATCCATTGGACCTGTCTGTCCTTAGTTACCATGTACCTATAGTCCCTCATCCATCTAATATCCCAGAGACCGTATATCGAGCATGGTGTTGTCAGACCCATACGGTTTCTACTCGAGTCTCGCTCTAATCAGATTCTCCCGGAGAACTCTTTCTCTCTCAACCCGAATGACCCTGGCCAGAGATTTGTCTGAGCAAGAACACATAGGATATTCCTCTCATGACGCCGAGAGTGGATGATCCTCTATTGACACTCAATAGCCCTCGTAAGGTCGACTACCACTCCCAATGACCAGTTGTACTAGATCTGGGGACAGCCAAACCTATAAGTCTGGTATCAAAGAGTGGAGCACTCATACAGGACATCCTTAGTGTCTCAAGTCTAAGGACTACAGAATCGTTGTCTGACAATAAGGCATCATAAACCATCCAGCATTCCGTAAGCGGATCAATCAGTGAACTCATTCTCCAATGAGCACCTGTACTGTATCCCTAGTGTCCCTACACGAGCAGCTATGAGACCAGCTGCATCCATTATATGGACGGGTATACAACACACCAGTCTATTCGGTTATCACGATGTCCCTCTCGAGTAACCTATGACCGGGATTATTTAGGATATGTGTTTATAGGTGAATCGATCTCATTATCGTGATCTCATCACGATCCGATTCTTATTGCACAAATCCAAGGACATCACAATATATATATATATATACATATATATATATATATATATACATATATATATATATATATATACATATATATATATATATATATATATATACATATATATATATATATATATATACATATATATATATATATATATATACATATATATATATATATATATATACATATATATATATATATATATGCATTTATGCAATAGTTATAAAGTGATATACGCCAAAATATAATAAGCAAAAAGATTCTGTATCAAGTCACACGTGCCATCACTCACGTGATTGGCTTGCTGGGCACCTATGACTAGCAAGAGGTGTTGAAGCAAGAGGTTGAAAGGGGCGAGGAAGCGACGATGAGTCCAGAGGGACTTAGCTACCCAAAATCAAGCATCAGTTAGAATGGAGGTGAACTCAGAGGAGTGTCATGGAGACATATCTACTGATCATGAAGAAAAGGGATGTAGATGCGAGGCGACGGATAGTAGGGCCATGGGCATGGCAGCGCCATGGTACCGTAGAGGCGGGACTTCCCTGAAAGTCATTGATCCCTTGCTCTTATGGAGGGAGAGCGCTTGGTCGTGAAAGAGGCCGAGGAGGTGGAGCATGCAGAGGCAATCTCCAAGTACCGTGACAAGGTTGAAGGGCAGAGGCCAAGGAACTTCGTAAGACCGGTGTCAACGAGTTTCTCATCAAGATAGCCGAAAGTGAAAGACTTCGGGTCATGCAAGAGTGCATGACCAAGGAACGAAGCAGGCAGTACGCGGTGTTGTACCTTCGCTACTCAGGGGAGTAAGCGACAGTGTTGATGGAGAAGACGGTACAATCCCAGAGGTGACCAAATCTATTAGAGAATTACTCCAAGTTGGGGTGAAAACTTCTTGCATTCCAAAAGTTCGATGGCATTGAGAAGGTGAATCACAGTAGCTAACTCAACGCAAGGAGTGCAAACACTTCAAGTGCTTCAGAAGTGTGAGCAAAGAGCAGGCAAAGGCCAGTAACAAGCTCGATGCATAGAGTACAACCTCGAGGAGGCGGGCGAAATCAAGTAACCTTTGCCTTCTCAACTCTTAAGAGAATGGGCGAAACCGAGTATCCCAATTCTCTTATCTATCCAGCAGAGGAGCTCTGCATATGTTCAAAGACCCTTTGAAGATAATGGAAGAAAATAGTTGTCAAATACTCACCAACGATGATCAGTGTTACTGAGAGTAGATTGTCCACTTCATTTTCTAACGAAATGTCAATCGAAAGCGGAAGTGATGCGAACCTACTTGGATATGACAACCAAGTGAAAGAGGAGTCAATGAGCAAATTTGGTGGAGGAAGGACCCAAAACTTCAGAAGTTTGCAAGCCGATGCTCGTTAAAGCTCCAACAAGCATCCACCTAGTTCAAGCAGCATGAGACATTTGGGAGACTAACGCAGTAAGGATGGTATTTTCCTCTATTTGGAGGATCCGTAGGAACCAACAGAGATCAACACAACTCAGCCAACCCCACACTAGAGTCAGAGTCATTGGCGAGTTGAAGCAGCATGGTGGATCAAAGGTTCGACTACTCAAAAACAGTAGCGGAGAGCAGTTGGGAGCCAAGAGACGCATTGCAGCTGGAGCAGAAGATTGAAGACTTAGTAAAGGCGAGGAGTTGCAGTGTTGACAAAGGCTTCGATGAGGACATCGAAGGAATAAGTGGGGGAGAATGTCACGGACAAACTTCTAAACAGGATGTTTGATGTAATGCTTATGTATGTCCGTGTCTATTGGTATGTTTATACTTTGACTAGCATGTAGAGGGACAGCCGAAGGCTTAATAGTCCCATTTTAGTTCGGTTTGTAATGAACTATTTTACCTTTTGTTGTGCAACTATTCAGAGCTTGTAAAGTCTATTTGTAATTTGCTTTGTCTATGAAGTGTTTTTTCGGAAATGTTTGCTTGTGGATCCCGAGTGAGGCATTCTCTCTAACCCGTTCTCTCTTTAGTTGGTCCTAAGAGACAATGAGAGGCTTCGGGGAGGTTGACCTTTGTGGACGGACACGCAAGGGTGCTATACGACTTAGGCAAAACCAACTAAGTCCGTGACAATAGGCTAAAGGCTTCCTAGTTCCTACCTCCTATTCACCTCAGATAACAAGTGTGGAGATTTGGGCAATGATTGGAGGAGCGTTGTCGTAGCCCTGTTGTATGAATCATCGATAGAGAGGAAGACACTTGAACTCCTTCATCTAATCCCATAGATATATAGGAATTTAGGGATATATGATCTCTCTAGGTAAAAATAGTATCTCACACATCGATTCAAGTTTTACGGGTTTTTGCGCATCAATCTTTAAACAATGATGAACACTTTTTTGAAAAATTTGGGATTTTTGTTTTCTATTATTTTACTGCGCATATGATGTCACTCCTAGATTTTCCTACAATATTGGCTTGAAATGCTGAGATTTTTAAACGTTGATTCTACAAATTGTCTCGATAATAGGAAGTTTATTTTACCATGTAAATTATATTATCAAAAAATAAAAGTTAATTTTATGACATGTTTTGAGGTCACTAATCAAGTTTTATAACTATGAAATTTTATTTTGGGACTTGATGTGGTTAGACTCAATTACTAAATCATTAAAGATACTTTGTAACATGTCATAGTAATTTTTTTTTTTGAGAATAACAAATATACCAGTGATTCTATATATCATGGTATAAAATACTTAATAGTTAAAAAAAAATTAAAAAATAATTAATATGAACTTAAGTTTCATTATATTGATTGTTGATCAATTTACTAAGGCTTTACATTTAATATATTTAAAGAACATATTCTTGTGATTAGACTCATGAGCAATCCATAAAATATAAGGTGATACATGTTTAAGTAAATATTATCATTACTATTTTTATTTATATAATTAAACTTATTTGTTTCTATTATCATATTCACATTTATGTATATATATATTATGATTGGATGTAATAATAGAATTGTCTTGATATGACAAATTATAAGGGTTACTATGAATTATATTAGGAAAGACTAACAATGTTATGATATATTGAAGATATTATAATATTAATGATATATAATAATTATTGACAATCTAACTTAATAAAGTATTATTATATTTATTATATTTATTAGTTTATTTTAAAATTCATAGCCATGTGTAAAATATTTTTAATTTTTTTAATAATTTAATTATGTAAAAAGTTCTATACCTTATAAATTAATGGACGAAGTGGGAGAATGTTATATTATGTTATTCTATTTAATTGAGTAAGATATATGATAGATCTAATTAGATTTTGATTATGATTATTGTCCAATAGAAATGAAGTTTAATTATGATATGATTCTTTATGAGATGATTTTAATACGAGGGACTTTCATAATTATTTCTCCTATATCATTTGCTCATGACATAACCTATATGGATGAAAAATTTATAATATTGTTATCTTTTCTTAATCCTTATTCCATCACTTATTATAATATTATATTATGAATGATATAAAGAGAAGAAAAGATGAGTTTAGTTCTTTTTATAGATCATCATTGTTGTTTTTATTATTTTTTTAAAATCAAACAATTATATGTTTTCATATAGTATTATGAATAGTATTCTTGTTTTCTTAGAATCAAACAATGATATGTGTGCATATAGTATTATGAATAGTATAAAAAACAACGATATGTTTGCATATAGTATTATGAATAGTATAAAAAACAATGATATGTTTGCATATAGTATTATGAATAGTATCAAAAGATACGCATGTTAGATTTGATATATCATTATATGATTTTAAATTTTAATAATTAAAATTTATCATATAAAAAAATATGATTTTAGTTTTTATGCTTACACATCAAATCAGTCTTTAACTTTTTGGGTTAAAAAAATTGATTAACTTTAAATTAGCATATAACCAAAAATTGATTTATTAATAATAATAATAATAATAATAATAATAATAATAATAATAATAATAATAATAATAATAATAATAGTTCATGCAGGTGTGATCGAAACTAAAGTCCCCATATTTTGATTAGATTATTTTTAAACAATGTTATACTATTTCTATTTGATTATTTAAAATAGTGTAAGCATGTATGGCTTACCTTATGTGGATTTATAGCTAGTTTTTTACATATATTTAAAAATAAAAAAATCAGACGATAGTGGTGATCGACAAGGGAGAAGAATTAGAAAAATATATAAATAAATTATATAAAACGAGTTGATAGATACGTGGGTTTGTTTGGCAATCACATTGCAGATATAAAACATAACTATAAATTAATTTAAGTTCCATAGCCGTTAAGTTAGCTAAATATATAAAATACTATTGTTGGAATTCAAATTTCCCATATTAATTTGCCCCTTCCCTTTAGTTAATTTATTTCTTAATACAATAGAGGGAACCAAGAACAACGATATCAAATTAATACTTGGGTAAATGCATAAAAGTTGTTGATTACAGATGTTTAACTTATAATATGGTAATATATTTTTTAATATTTAAGTTATACATCAACAGATGAATGAAAACCTTAATATTTAAAATTTTACAATAAATTATCTTATATTGAGACTATATTTACTCAAACAATGAAAATCTAATCATTCCTCAGCATATTTATTTTAGATGTCGAGAGATGAAGAGATTTAATAAGTTAGATAGTAAAAACTTTGACTATTGATAGTAAAATAGGAAGATCGAATTATATTTTTATCATATATTTTTTTTAAAAATAAAAAATTTTAATGTATAAATATTATATATTCATACTATCGAATCAAAAATTTTATAAATATTATATTTTCGTTCAAAATTATAGTTTGTTTATTTTAATTATTTTAAATATATTAAATTATGTATCAGACGTTTAAAACATGAAACCTATTAATAACGAGCAGTTCTAATAATACTGTACAAAATAAACTACAAAAGATAGAATTCCGATAATGACCTTTTATCTTTCCCGCCAAAAAGATCTCAGATCTATCGTGGGTTTTCGTCTATGACTCTTTGCCACTTTCTTGGTTTAGGGTTTGGCGATGGGGATGGAATTGGAGATGGAGATGGAGATGGAGATGGACATCCCAGCACCCGAAGAACTCGAGTGGCTCGAGTCCATCGCTCTCCTCCCCGATGAAGGCGAAGAGGAAGAGGAGTTTTCCATGGAACACGATGGAGATGCCGCCGCCATCGCTTTCGACGACCATGAAGCCGACGGGGATGAACAGAATCGCCTACAAAGTGAAGTAACAGGCATCGCTCACGCATTCATCTCACTCGATGAGATCCCGACGCGCTGTACCTTATCCCTTTATCAATGGACAAGTCTTTCTTCTTAATCTTGTTGCTTAATCCGATATGCAGAGCGATCGGCAGCCGAGGCCATTCAGCATCAGACCACCAAGAAGCGGCTCTGGTCCGCGGAGAACGAAGACTCCTTGGGAGGCAGTCAAAAGCATATTCTTGATGAGGGGAGAGGGGCGAAGAGGTTCGCCTTGCAAGACGAGGCTGACGAGGATTGGCTCCGCTGTTCCCCCCAAAAGGACTCTGACACTGTTGGAGTCACATCAGTTCCGGATGTTTCGCTGCCTGATGTTGTTGCCGAGGAAACGATCCTGTCCCGATTCGCCACAGACATTGATGGGGAGTGCATGCCAGTGACCTCGCCCTCTGGAGTCAGGGTTTACGCTAAAATGAGCATTGCTGAGATTGGTGGAGGCCGTGGGAAGGTGTTGGCTTCGAGGCCAGAAAGAGGTCCGTGTAAAAGCATTCAAAAATTCTTTATCAGCCCTTGATACATTGGTCATTTTACTGCTATATGCATCTGCCATGACATAATTGATCTTGGTATGTATTATGTGCAAGTGGGAACCAAGGCTGGATCATCTATTTGTTACCAATTTAAACTAAAGCAGACTCGCAAAATTGTTGATATTCCAAATGAAACTCCACATGGTTAAGTCTCAGTAGTATCATGGTGAAACTTAGCAACTAGTCATTGTTTCCTTTTCCACCGTACCACTCACAATATGCTTCTTGGATTGGTGGCAAATCTTCTTAAAATTTAGTTAGTATTGCATCATGCTATTTTGGTCTTCTATATGCTTGCTTGCTAGGCTCATTATCTTATGTTTATATAGACTTTAACTAGACTGATAACATTGCTCGAACTCTAACAATATCAGTGACTCCTTTAAATTAATCTTTTTGCAGGCCTTCTTTTGGAACCTATAAGTATATTAAGCAAAAAGGCAGAGGAAGAAGCTTTAGCGAAGGTATAGATGTTTTGACAATCCTACTGTTGATAATAAATCTATGAATTTGTCATCGTTATTCTTTTTCACAAGAGTAACATAGTAGATATATGGTTTATGGTAGATATAGTCAGTGCTAAGTTTGTTAAGTTCTTACAAGAAACTTGACAACTGCTACTTTATCAACAAAATATAAATGAATTACTATAATTATAACAGGATTTTTTTCTGGCCACTATTAATGCTAAAGTAGGCAGATAACAAATAAAAATTGAAACACACTGATAAATAATTATGATATCTCTTGAGTGTAAACGGATAAGCAATTTATATTCTTTTGAGTGAGACATCAAATTGTTCTCTAGAGTGCTACCTTAAGGAATATCTTTTAACAAAGAAAAATGCTGTTTTAAAGTCTCACTCTCCTCTCTCTCTCTTTCTCTCTATCTCTATCTCTCTCTCTCTCATCCAACTTATGTGCATATTATCTCACTTGAACAACCTTTAATCCTAAATCCTACCTTTATTATTTATATTTTATAGTCGAAAACTTTTGTTCATTTTCATGATCTTCACTTCACAGAAATCATGCTTGATGCCTAATGCCCTTCTGGAATCCCTGACTTGCTGTCATAAAGAATAATGATCCTGTATCATAAACAAAGATGGATTATGTTAGTGCTAAGCAGGAATTGATTGCATGTTGATGCTAAAATCTATTTTAATGTTCCTCTATGTACCTTTTATTATACACTTCTCTATTAAGATTTGACTACATCTGTTTTCAAATTTTTTATAATCATCATGAAGGCTTTGCAAGACAGTCTTGGATCACGAGATCAGCCAACTCATGCAATACCTCACATGGTTGATGAGCAACTTTGGGTAGAGAAATATGCACCTAGTTCCTTTAAGGAGCTTCTAAGTGATGAACGGACAAATCGTGAGGTAAAACATAAATAGATTAGTGAAGTTCAGTTACCTTGTTTTGAACAAACCAGAGTTTTTTTGCTTCATATTGAGCTTAGTTGGGACTTATTTTGGACTGTTCCTACTTTTAACAGGTACTTCTATGGTTGAAGCAATGGGATTCTTCTGTATTTGGATCTCAGATTAGGGCTACTGAGGATGAAGTTTTATCTGCCTTAAGGCTTCATTCTTCAGTTGTTCAACATCGGAGGTTCGTTGGCCATAGAAGTTTCTCTCACAAAAATAAGGGTCCTCCTTTGAGCAATCAATACCTTAAGACTTCAAATTTCTTAGATGGAGAAGGCATGCTTGAATCATGGAGCAGAAAGTCCATATTCAATCACCCACCAGAACAGAAGGTTGGTCAAAGTTTTTTATCTAGATGATTAAAATAATATATTTAATTTCTTTTGGCCTTAGGATCATGTTCAAACATTTACATTCTTGTAACAGCAGATTTACATTATTGTATCATATACCAAGCCATTCTTCACAACACTCTGATGGGAGATATGTTAGAAATCTAGAAGAATTGAATTGGATTCAAGATAACAAAATCCGAGAATGTCTCCTATATAGGATTAATGTGATATTGTTATCCTAGATCTGAGGTGGCAAGCATAAGATTTTCTTACCTGGTGTGTTACTTTTCCATCTAAAGTCAGTTTGCATCATGGATTTGCTAGAAGAATCATACTACAGTCAGAAGATCAATTTGTTAATAATGATTTTTTACATGCATGGACCAATCATAGCACTAACCAAAAATTTTGGTCATTGTATCTTTGTTAATTATCAGAGAATTTAAAAATATTTTGGAGTTCTTGCCTCTTTGACATACAAGATTTGTTATATAAGATCAATGATTTAAAAAGGTGCTTGGGCGCTCGCCTACGTGCTTGGGCGAGGCGAGGCCCAAGCGCCTCGTTTAAGGGCTAGGCAGCGCGCTTCAATGAGGCAATGCTTGGGCGCTCGCCCGAGCCCAAGCACCGGACGCTTTGGGTGAGTGCTCGATTGATATAAGGCGACCGAATCACTTAAATTTACGTTAGTTGGTTCGATTGAATCAACTAATGCATGCAGTTATATTAGCATGTGACCCTGACTCCCAACCCTACGCATGCTTCTCTCTCTGTTTTCGTCGTTGACGAATTCTTCCTCTGTGTTCACCGCTGACGATTTCTCCCTTTGCCTCTGCCGCCTACGGTTTCTCCTGTTGACTCCTCTGTCGCCGATTGAGTCTCCTTAGCTTTCGTTGCTATTTGTTGTCTGTCGTTGTTGTCCGCGACATGACTTTGCTGTCACTGCTATTGTTCGCTGCCTCATGTTGTCTGCAATTCTGCAGCTTCTGCTGTTATCTGCTGCTTGCCTGCGACTCAGCTTTTCATCGCGACTTCTCATCGCGATTTCTTCGATCTCTACTCTTCCCCATTGCTGTTAACAATAAATATACTATTAATAGTAGATTATTAATTACTATTCAAAATAATCTTTATTTATTAGATTAATAATATACTATTTAGATTTTAACATTGCTAATCTTTGTTTTTAATTTAATATCATATTTTTATTTAAATAATTATATTTATTAATTATATTATATATTTTTATATTTTAATATTTTAGAGCGCCTCGCTTCGCCTGGGCGAGCGTCTAGTGCCTCGGGCGTTTTGGGACCTTGACACATTTTGACTCCTAGAGCTTTTTAAATCACTGTATAAGATCCAACAAAGTTTCAATATTTGGCTACAGATTGATTAAGAAGAACAAAGTGTTAGGACCTTTTTATCTTCTCTAATATGAAACTTGGATGCACTTTTGTCTTTTGTAGAAGCTTATTTATTAATATTCTTCTTAGATAATACAACTTATTTTCTCCAAAATGAATATTCTAAACATTTATTGGTGACTCCTAATTTCTAATTGATTGAGGTTTCATCTTCACAGATTACCATGCTGAGCAACATGACTTATGTGGGCTGAGTGTGCCTTTGAAGCACTGACACGTGCTTTTGGTGGACGTATCCGTGTCCGACATGATACATTATTGACACGGCAGGAAACGTGTCCATGTCTGTGTCCAACACCTGCTCGTGTCTGACACATGTCCGTATCGTGTCTCGTGTCCATGTTCGTGTCGTGTTGTGGCTGAACACGTCTATGTCCTGTGTCCCTCTCTATGCTTCTTAGGTGTCATCATTTAAATATCCATGATTTGATGACAAAATGTCAGAATTCAACTTAAATTTTTGTCTCTTTCCTTTAACCTCTTTTTATTGTCTTTTCTACTTTCAATAGTGCCTTAGTCTTCTATGTGAAAAGTACCAAATATATTAGCCAACAAGTGGCCTAGGGCCTGCTATAGCATTTAAAAAACTGCTTATCAGAAATATTAATATGAAGTTTGAATACCTTATCAAAATGTGGAGGTTCACTAGAATTAAAGTGGTTTCAATAATCATTTCAATAGCCAACAGGCTTAAGTGTATCTGTAAAACTTGTAGTGATGCATCGAGAAATATACATTACTAAATCAAAGGCTGCTAAAAATAACTATCGAACAGTTTCTGATGAATTGTGATAAATTTCACCTGCTGAAAATAGATATCTGATATTCATATTGATTGAAATGTATTGAAACATTTAAGAAAATTTTTCATTTTTCAAGATGTTTGTCTGAAACTAAGAACAAGATAACCAAACCTGAAACATGAAATGCATTGTTCTGCAAATAATTTCTTTATGCTTGTACTTTGCTGATTACTGTTTTAAAAATCCTTTTGTTCTTCACACACTGAGTACTGCATGAAGACTATGTGCTACATTAAACACCTTTATAGGTTTTCAATGCTCATTTGGTTTCTGACATCATTGTGGATGATCATGTTTGAACATTAGGTGCTTCTGCTATGTGGTCCACCAGGCCTTGGGAAGACTACACTTGCACATATAGCTGCTAAGCATTGTGGATATCATGTTCTTGAGGTATGGGCTCTTATCCATTTCAGGTATGTAGATCTTCTTGCCAACAAGCACCAATTTTAGGCTGTATATTTCTCAACAAAGATATTGAGAAATTCGCCAGTTAAATTGGATTTGTCATTTGGTACCATAAGTTATTTCATTTTGTGACAAACTGAGCCGTCTAGACTTCAAGATATACAATTTTGTTTCACATATAAGAATGAACAGGTAGCCCAGTGCTTGAGACCATAGCAGGGTATATAGGCTGTTCAGTTGCATTCAGTATTACCTTTGTGTGAAGAGTGACTGCAACAATTATGTAGGCCATGATGCTTTAGTTGTAATGAAGTTACCTTGCTGCTGAACAAATTCTGCCTTTTTTTTTTCAGAGATCACATTTTTAGACTTCGGTTAGCAGCAAGGTTAGTAATTTTGTCTACCAATGCTGTTATGGTCAGGGCTTGGACCAATAATCTACCGGTGTACTGACACTCAGTACACCTGTAAATACAGAGTTTTGAAAAAAACTTGAAAAAGATTGAAAAAAAACCAAAAAGAAGAAACTGCCTGGGGCAAAGCTTATACCACGATGCACCAGACAAGTGGGTTACCAACCGGTTTATCTTTTGGTCCATGTACCGGTAACTTGTCGGATCGGTAAATACTGCTTGTACGGAATGTACCAGGTGGTATTGCAAACCTTCCTTAGCAGTCAAATTAATATTGTGGATGGTCGATCAAAACAGTCAAATCAGTAATGTGGATGGTTGATCTCATGAACCTTTCTCTAGAGTCCTAATAGCTTAATGTTGGTGGTGTAATTACCATCTGAAGACCCAATCTGTTTGTAGTTTCTGCCTGTGGACTTATTGACTAGAATTAAGTTATGTGACTTCTCTGTTCATAGGTTAAGGTTTGTATATTGACCTTAGAACCCACATTGGTGAAAGTCTTATGCACTGAGCCATCTCTTTTTTACTTGTGGACTGGGTGATGAATATTTCTTCTTTGGCTTGGTGATCTCTCATCGACAGGGATGGTCCAAGAGAACTAATCATACTTTGTTTGGTCAAGATGTGCTGGACGAACCCAGCCTGAAATGCTAGCAGGCGATTAAGCCTCAATCATTCCTGATTTGCAATTTAAACATGTTGGGTTGACCAAAATGGTTTGTGCGAGGATTGATAGGTCATCACATGTTTCATACGGGAACACATGTAAACTTCGAAGTGGATGTTGGTCTAGAAAAGACAATTAAATTCATCTCTTTATTAACTATAATGCATACTATTTTTAGGAATTATGATAAATTATTGTCAGGCTCATTTGTATTTTTAAATCTTTTTCACCACTATTTCCAAGTCCAGAAGGGGAGGTGCTTGCATTGGACAACTGATAATCAGTGTAAAACTTTGTTAGATCTTACGAACATGAATCTAAACATGGATAGTTTTTTTATTAGGCTTCTTGCAAAGAAGCACAAGTAGAACAAGTAGTGTTTTGCAGATTATGATGACCATTTTGCTTCTTCTTGCAAGATGCAAAGCACTAGTAAAGTTAATAAATACTGCTTTGCAGATTAATGCTAGTGATGATCGTTCTGCTTCTATGATCGAGTCAAAAGTTCTTGATGTAATACAGATGAATTCTGTCATGCCTCACTCAAAGCCTAAGTGTTTGGTAAGTTTAACCTTACCTTGTCATAAACTGCTTCTTCCAAGGTAATTTTTGTTGTTTATTTGCAGATCATTGACGAAATTGATGGGGCACTAGGTGAAGGAAAAGGTGCAGTTGATGTCATTCTGAAAATGGTATGTATTTTCTTGGTATTAAATCTTTGCTTATAAATTCTTATATATTATCAATACTGAAGTATGGAGTAGCAATGATGTGCCGTGACCAACTTTATGAGATAGTACTGGGTTATAAAGAGGAAGAAGACCCATAAATGAATTGAGAACCACAAGGTAGACAATAAGCAGAACACTGAGGAGAATGGAAGAACATAGGTAAATCAGGAATTAGTCATACAGCAATCAAACTTAAATTAATTGAAGCCCTGTATCAGATATGAATTTTCATGTACAATTCTTGCATATTACAGTTCATTCAGGATTCTAAGAACTTTCTGTTGCAGATTCCTGTGTTTCATACCTATCTGAAAGAGTAATTCTTTCTTATTCTTATAGATATCTGCTGAAAAGAAATCCATTGTTGATAAGGAAAATGCTGCTAACGAAGCCACACCAGGAAAGAATTCGTCAAGAAAAGGACACAAGACAACCATGCTGTGTAGACCTGTGAGAATAGGATTTTGACTTGATGCTTTCATTTTCATTTGGTTCTTCATGATTTAATATCGGATACCTCATTAGGTAATTTGCATATGCAATGATGTTTATGCACCAGCGTTGAGAGCACTACGTCAAGTGGCCAAGTGAGTCTGTCTTTGTATCAGCACGGATGCTATTCTTTAACATGGAACAATAATATTTGTATGTATCTGCTATTGAGACAAAAGATGTTGCCGTATTTTGACAAGGAACATATTTTTTTTTGCTTTACAGGGTGCACATGTTCATGCAACCAACGGTTAGCCGTGTTGTGAATAGGTTGGTGAACTTGGAAGAATTCTTGAATGATGTTAGCACTCTGTTTTGTCTTTAATATAATTTACATGCCATTAATTCTTAAGTATTTCTTTTTTTTTATCCTTTGACAAACAAACTGCACGTCTAAGAGTTTACTCATGATAGGCTTAAATTTATATGTGAAAGAGAAGGATTAAGGACAAATAGAAGTGCCCTTTCTGCACTTGCTGAATATACAGGTAAGCTTTCTTGCTTTTTCTTTTTGGTTTACGGAAGCTTGTGTTTATTTGTATTCATCATCAACTTTTTGCTTGGTAGCAATACTTGTGAGTTGTCTTCTATGTAAATGTAAATAAATTGATAATGACAACCAATTTTACAAATGAGGAGGATTTTGCTTTTGAAGATAGCCCATCCACACTACACGTTGACTGAGGTTCCCTATGGAAGCCAGACAAAGTCGAGAATATATGATTTGTCATGATTATATGCCTCTGTGGTTGTTTTGTTTTTGCTGATTTGCTAGTTGATTAATCATTTATTTAGTTTTTTTGTCAATTTTTTCCTGGTAACCATCATTTTCTCAGACATGCTATTTAGATCATCATTCTAAGTTCTCACTTTGTTTGCAAGCATCGTTGCAAATAATGCCATAGATTCCTGTCTGTTGTATAATTCAGAAACTACAGTATTCAATCACAGAATGCCATCATGTTATTTCATGTTTGTTTTCATGTATGAAAAATGTCATTTATCAAGGAATGCTTAATGCTTTTCTATGTCATATTGTTCTGACCTGACTACAAAGCAGTTTTTTAATGAGCTTGCAAGATCTCCTAGTTTCTTACATGGGTACTTGTTCTGCACTGACCACAACACAGAAAAGAACATACATCATCATAGTTTTTCAATTGATGATGAGGATATGGTATTTTACAATTTAAAAATTTTGACCCAGAAAGGTAAACTGGGAACTTTCTACTAGTTATAACTTTTGACTCCCCTAATACTTAATTCTTTAAATATTCTCTCTTTACTCTCTTGCAAGTTTAAGATTTCTTCAGGGTACTTTCAGTGAGTTCCTAATTCAACTGTTGTTAAAAGATGCAATGTATAAACATCAGCCAAAGTCATCTAATTGTCCATTTACTTAACCAGTACAATAGATCGGGTGTGGTAACTGCACATGTATCAAATCTTATGAACAAACAATCAAGGAGATGGATAAAAACCAGTATGGTGTCAGAATATTTGTCTGCTCCTGAGTTGCCATTCAATCCAAAGCTTTGCTCATTTGACATGGAAATGGAACTTCGGATAGAACACTTGTTTATTTGTATGTTTTTGTCTGCAGATTGTGATATAAGATCTTGCTTAAACACACTTCAATTTCTGAACAAGAAGAAAGAGGCGCTCAACATTGTAAGTCAAAATGTTCTTTTTTGTCTGGAACAAACTTTCTTGGTGGTAAATAGTTCATATCACTGAAGTATTGTTTTAGCCAGTTGGAGCTTGGTTCCCAAGTTGTTGGCCGGAAGGACATGACAAGAAGTGTTACTGATGTATGGAAAGAGGTAACTTGTCTCTTATTTTCACTGTAATTGTTGACATGTTTATATTATTCATGGGCTTTTTCTTTTGAGCTGTTGCTGATGAGTTTCTTTTAAATGTAGGTTTTTCAGAAGAGAAAATCAAAGGGTGAAACAAAACTCATCAATGGCTGCAGTGAACATGGTGCTTTTGATTTTACATACTCCCTGATTTCTAACCGGTAAAATAATGGATCCTTAAATTTATTTTGGCAGTTTTGTATATTTTATTTTAAGATCTAACAATGATAACTTCACTAGTGGTGAATATGAACTGACTATGGATGGTATCCATGAAAATTTTCTGCGGCTCTCTTACCATGATCCAATGATGAGAAAAACTGTGAGTTCATCTCAGCTGTCATTTTCAGTAGGATTTTTGACATTTATGTACCTGGTTTCTTGTATACTTGAACTACAGAACTTACTCTTACTTTGACAATATGAAGGTCAAATGTCTTAACCTACTTGGTGTTTCTGATTCGGTGCTTCGTTATGTTTTGAGAACTCAACAAATGTCTCTCCATGGTCAGATTGCTCTTGAACTTTAAGTTAGCTTTGACAATTTTGTAACTGAATTGATGGGTTGCGTTATTCTGTCACAGCTTACCAACCTCCCATTGCCATAGCTATGGGCCACCTGATAGCACAAGTCGAGAAGCCAAACATTGAATGGCCAAGGACTTACCATAGGTGCTTCCTCTAAACGCAGCTGTTTCTTCACATTGCAGTTTATAGTTATTGAATAATTTCAAACATTCCAGATTTCGAGCACTGCTTGCAGAGAAAAAAGAATCACTGAAGACATGGATAAGCAAGATATCACCATTGATTTCTAGGCATCTATTGACTAAGTCTTTTGTGGAAGATGTTGTTTCTCCACTGTTACATATTCTATCACCACCAACTCTGAGACCAGTAAGTTCCCTATTTTCTTTTTTTACTGTACCCAACCTATGGTTGCTGCTTTTGCCAAAAAAAGATGGAGACCAAGAAAAAGGCATACTAAAAATAAAAATTTACCCAGTAGTTTTCATAATCCGACGTCAATTTATTTGCTTGGATTAGTGTATTACTTTGGATTACTGGTAGAAGTCAATAGATTATGGAAGTAATACAAGCATATGTCTTTTTTTTATTATCATCTACAATAATTTGTCATCTTTTCAATACCTTAGCAGATGGAAGAAAGCTTTTAGGATGGCTGATGAATCTGAATGTATCTCAGGCAAATGCGTCTACAGAATATTACTAATGGAGTTTTTTAAACTATGAAGATAATAAATTAAAAATATTCCATATATGCAATCTAAAAATATTCAGTCACCAGATTACCTTTTGTTTCTTTCAAAGCTTGAACCATGATTCGATTTAATATATAATCTGAAAACCGAAATGACCACTGACCTAACAAATTCTCATGTCACTGAGTCATTGGTGAAATAACATGCCATGGACCAAACCATGGTTTAGAATGTCTAGATCAGCCAAATAGGTTAAAAGTATCATTTCTCTAAATTGACCAGGATCAGGTGACATTCTATCAGAATCAGTTGAATCAACTGGTATTAGGATGGTTATTGGTCCTGGTTAATGCTATCAGCTTGAGTAAACCTGATCAGCTTCTAATTGGTAGGACTTCTATTAATGACTAGAGGCTCAACTGTAATGGGATAGACCAACATGCTTAAGATAGCCCAACATGTTGCTGGTTCTGGCCGAGCTTAGGCCATGTGATGCAGACCTCTATCTCGGAACAGGCATGGGCCAAGCTTTGGTTCAGGCCATGGTGTGTTCCTATAACATGTCAGCCATGCTGGCCTTCTGTGGCCCATGGTCAGGTGAGCAGTTTGAGCAGTTTAGAGCCCATGCAAAAGTGTGTGCTCATGTTCAGTTCACTGAATGTGTGTGCTTGTGCTTCAAAAAACAAGAAGAATTTCCAAACTTGCAGCTAGAGGTATTATAGCAGCTTTTATACTGGCATGCATTTTGCATTAAGATCTGGAAACTATTACTAGTATAGTTTACTTTGGACTCAGCAACATAACACTATCGGGATCTTTCACTGCACATGTCTTTTATCAATTAGATTGGAGTAGTTTCATCCTTTTTCATGTTTTTCATAAGTTTTTCAAACTTTTACCAGGTGGCATTGCATCTATTGTCAGAAAGAGAAAAAGATGATCTATGCCAACTTGTGGATACGATGGTTTGTTTCTCCATAACATATAGAAATTCAAAACCTGAGCTTCCAGAAAAGACTCAAAGATATGGAGCAACTACTAATGCTGTACCATTATCTCTTGACCCCCCACTTCATGATTATGTGAACTTTAAGGTTTGTTTTGATTCTGTTGTAGTTTATGCATTATGATTAGAAGTTAGCTCCCCATATTTAATGTCTGAGTGATAATAACAGGAATACCAGTCTCAGCATTTTGGACTATCTGGAGCTATGAAGCAGATTTTGGTGCATGAGGTGGGTCTCAATAACATCAGTATGAGATTAATCATCCTATTGAGTGTTCATATTTCCAAAATTGCTGGCAAATAGTGGAACTAGTATATCCAATTCTTGAAGCTTTGTGGAAATGGATTTTATCATGTTAGATTATGTTTGCAAAAATGGGAAAGTAACCTGGATGTTTTATTCAAAGACTTTTCCATAACCTGATCTTTGTCATGTCAGATAGATCATGTTTGCATTAATCTGGATATTCATAGATTTCTCATAACCTGATTTTCTTTTTTCCTTATACCTACTTAATTTTTCACTTGGTGTTCTTGAATGATAGAAGCAAATGTGTAAGTGGAATCTCTCCTGTGGATTTCTATTAGTGCTGATACATGACATTACAGGCTGATAAACATCGAATTCTACGAGAAAGCACTGCCAAAAACATCAATCTATATGATCAACGCAACAATGGCAACCTGGCCCTTGCCAATGTAAGTGCGGAAGCTACACCTGTTATGAATGCTACTTCAGTTACATCTAATAGGGGGGACCACAAATCAAAAGTGCTTTTAGGTCAGAGGCAAAATGTAGCCATCTGTAGCTCAGTTTCAGTTCCAGAAGGCAAGAAATTTCTTTCTCGTGGCTTGAATTTAAAAGCTCCGGGAGCTTCAAAGAAGTCTTCAAAGGATTCATATAGTTTCTTTGATAGGTAATTTTCTAGTTTACTTGTATACATATAGGAAATATATTCTATGCAAAGAGGTTAGTTTTCTTATGTAAGAATGGGTATGCTGTTCATTTCAGAGTTTGATGGACTAAACTAATCAGGAAACAGTACACACATATTAAGTTAAAACTAAGTAGATTACTATGGAATGATAAAATTGCCTCCTTGTACTAATTAATGTTTTACAACTGCAGGTTTAGAAAAGGAAGCAACACAAACTCCAATGTTTCTGGAGAGGCTTTACAAGAGGTAGCAACTATTGAAAGAGATTCACGTCCATTAATCTTCAAATACAATGAGGTATACACAGTGATTCTTATATCTCATTTAATATGGAACTTTGTTCTGATATGTTTTTCAGTGTAAATGATGAAGTAAATAACTCCTTTGGTGAACTTAGATTCTCTAGTCTTCTGCATCTTCAGATATCAATCCATATCTAGAAGTGAATAGCATTAGAAATCTATCCTTGTTGAGCAATCTTTGGTTCCACACTCACCTAAGAATCTATTTCTAAACCTTCATATGTTCAAGTTATCGTGCAAAGCGTTTATTCCTATTCCAATAATTTACTAGTCAATACAGTTTGTTGTGGCTGTTCTCTGATTTTTGCAGAGAACAGTTTAAATGACAGTTGATCCTCAGGGTTGAATGGTCCAATGGGTTAAATTTGTAAAGTGGGGAACAATGGCTTGCACAACATGTCATAGTCTTAAAGGTCGAATAGGACGAATGTCAGGTTAATATTTTTTGGAGATGTGGAAAGAATCAGGAAATGGAAATGCATAGAATGATATTGAGTCTGGATAAGGCTAATGGCAATCTACACTGTGAAATAGGGGACACTGAAAATTTATGTATTTCTTAGGTGCATTATCAAACATGTTCTTGCTATGGCCCAGTTGGATATGTTGCTAAAGACTTGACATGTTATTGCTTTATCTGTCATGTAAATCTTTTGCTTTGGACTGTGAAATGCCATGGGGGAAGTCTTTATTCACAAACATTCTTGAGGGGCTTCATTTTGTTTTCTTACATTATTGTTACTATGAAAATACCCAGAACCATGGGGAACTCTCTTCCTTTCGTTTCCTTACATTAGACCACTTAAAAAAGCATGGCAGCACTCACCTTATTTAGTCTACATGCAACTTGAAAGAAAATCTAATCTTTTGATTTGTTTGTGAATCCTTTCAATGTGATTATTGCAGGGTTTCACAAACGCAGTCAAAAGACCTGTCAGGATACGCGATCTGCTGTTATGACAAGGTTTGCAATTTTTAACATTCTATGACCCATTCTGTATCGGTAGAATATGGTTTTTTGGCAAATATTTCTATCTAGATCATAATACATTTTCTTTTTTCTTTTTTTCAGATTCCGAACGCATGTACTTGTTTACTAGAGATGTAACTATTATTTTTGGCTTTGTTATTTCAAGATTTGAACACACCCGACATGCTGCCTACTGATGTTATAACTTGTTACCGACTGTGGTAAGAAGGGATGGCCAGATGCGTCAGCTGTATGTCATGCCATTGTTGTTTAAGAGAGTTGGCATGTGACAACTTGTTACCTGCTCTTCCTCTCGAAGAACAGCTACTAATTAAGGAATTATGCTCTTCTTCCCAGTCCCAAGAGATTTCCTTTTACTCGTTCCTTTGACCGTTTGTTTAAGAGAGTTGGTATGAAGGAATTCGTATTTCCGGTCGTGTATACATTGGGTTCGACACCGACGAGATCCGGCTCGTCGCGATGGATCCAATCTAACCCAGCAAATACATTGGGTTCGATACCGACACGGGTTGGGAAAGGAGTACGATATCGGACGCTGGTCGGATATTATCGGATCGCTTTGTTATCAACTTGCCAGCCGGATAGTCGAGTCGGATTTGCTGGATCCGAAATGATACATACCCGACCCAAACCAAGTAGCGTCTAACGGCCCAAAAAATCTTTTTCCCTCCCCCCGTCGTCCCCTCCGAAAAGGATAAGATTCCTTCTCTCCGTCTCTTCTCTCTCTCGCTTCCGTGTACGGTGTACTCACTCCTTGTCTCCGTCTTCTTCCTTCCGGCGATCTCGTAAGTTCTGCTACCTTCAAGGACAGGCTGCGGTTGCCATCTGTCGTCTCGCTCGATATGAGCTGCGCGGTGGATCTTTTCCGCGGCTCGCAATGCTTCCATTGCTGCGCACTCCGCGCCGGGCCTTACCTCTGCACACCTGTGTTTGCATCGAGGAGTGTGTTCTTCTGGAGGAGCTCCCCCTCGACCTCGAGACCTCCATGCCTTCTCGGGTCTGCTATCCTGCCAATTTCATTCTTTTACTTCTCTTTTTCTCTTCCCCGGTCAATTAATTTCTCTTCCTTTGGGTTCAGTTTAAAGTTGAGGAGGCATCAGATTGTGTGCCAGGCCATGACGGAAACAGAGCCGGACAGCAACGACGAAAAGGTGCGCCTTATGTGGTAGTCTCCCTTTTGCTTGTCTACTGCCTCTCCTATCTTGCGGTGGGGTAATGTCGTTAGCTTTTATCGGCTGCTAATCTACTTCAGTCCTCAATCTTGTCTCCACAAACTGCCTAAAAGGAAGAAAAAAACTGAAAGAGCCACCTCTGGTGGCGTTCAATATGGAATGACTAGATCCCATCTCTTGCTGTTTCTTTCCAGTTTTCTAGTTGTGCTCCGTAGTTTGGCCATTTTACCTTCGGTCCAAGAGGTCTTAACCTGGTCAAGAAACAAATTCACCATCCATCTAAGATTTTATATGTTATACTTTCAATTATTTATTGGCTTGATACTGGTACTGGCATGGGATTCTCTTGAGACAAGCTTCAGCAAATTGTGAAACCTTTTTTGATTTGGATCAAGTCATGTGGTGATTTCATCTTTCAATACCAAGTGCATTTCTGCAGAAGGTGGCACCTGTGGAAGATACTTCCACACCATCAACTGCCGATTTGATCCAAAATAATGGCCATGCGGATTCCATCATTGACCAGGTAACCATGGACCTTTATCTCAGAAGCTTATAGTAAAGTTAAAACTTATATTTTGCAGTGTCTGTTACATCGTCATTTGTCATAGTATTCAGTTTTATTGACGATTGATAGTTGAATTTTCATGTTCATGTTATTTGATAATATGCAGAAATAATCTTTCTGCTTGAATAGATAAGACTGTCTACATTGACTTTTGCCATCGCCACATTGGCAAGAGCTTGTGCACTGGACCATCTTTTTTATGTTATTTGCCTGTATTGTCTATTCATAGTCCTCTTAGGTTTCATTTTTTTCAGAATGTTTGTCCAACATGTACAAGAAGTAATTATTGTTACATTACAAGGGAACAACAAAGGTCCTGTGCGATGCACTAGGAGAACAAGTTAAATAAGTTTTGGATCAAGAAAGAAAAAAAATGATAAAATATCTTAATCCAAGTTTTCAATAAAAATAATTGAATATAAATTACTAGCAAAAAATAACAAATAACTTTTTAAATTCATTAGTGATGTACTTTTCTGAATTCAAATAATTAATTCAGCTTTGACCAGTTCATAACATTTTCTTGAGATCAACATATATTCAGATTTGCAAAATCTTAGGATAACCCTTTTATATGCTATATAGTTTACTAAATATTAATTAGTACTCTAAAGTTAACAAAAATATAATTATTAAAGGTGTAGAAGGATCCATAAGAAATGCTTTAAAGTTAAATTTGTATGTATATGATCGATTTGTATCCTTCATGAGAAAAAGGTTTCATGGCTGTTATATATTTCACCAGGATAAAGATGAGCCTTGTGACAACGAACTGTTGAATCAGGATATTACATTACAGAAGAACGAGGATGATCTTGTGGCTCACAATGATAACCAGGTACTTAGAGTGTAGTCTGCGTGACTTTGTAGGTATTGCAAGTTTGGAACTATGATTATGTACTTAGTTTGTGTCTGAATTGAATGCCTGTTGTAGGAGAAGGATGATAATTTGGAGGTTGCAAGTGGGTCTCCTTTACCAGGAATGAAGGTTAAATTTTCATAGCATGTATGCCATTCTGATTACTCCTTTTATTAAGCATATATCTTCAATGTTTTATGTACAGCAACAACTCGATGAAACAGTGAAGATCCCTAAGGCAACTATTGACATTCTTAAAGATCAAGTTTTTGGTTTCGACACTTTTTTTGTCACCAGCCAGGAACCTTATGAGGTGACTTGCTTTCTTGTAATTTAGAGGGCTTGACTTTAAGTAAATTACAGTTTACCAACATGTGGTTTATTCTGATTTCGCTTTGTCAACTTGTTCAAAAAGCATCCCTTATTCTACTTAGATTTGGCTCCGTGATCCAAAATAGGCTTGTGTTACCTCAATTGGAAAACTATGTTGTGATTTTAATGTCATCAACATTTGCATCTTTTGTTACATTAGGAGAGGGGTGATATAAGCATTTATTGATATTATTGAATGTCCTACCCATGTGAATATATGATTTGAATCCATTGACGTGTTTTTGCTCCTGTATAACACTAATGCAGTGCTGAGATGGAATATAGAATGGCTGAATTCTGGTGCACATGGGCCTCTCACATTGTCAAAACAAATGCCACATTGATGCTATGTCCATGCTAGGTTAAAATGGACTACCACATAGTCATGCATCTGGTGCTATGTGTTGTTGGCACAAAATAGTTATGGCTCTTGTGAACCACATAAATTCCAGCAAGTAGCACATGAATGCAATGCCATCATGATGTGAGCACCATAGTTGTGGGATCAAGCTCACAATTTGTAAAATGAAACGTGTAATGAGACTACATTTGGAGTGAAGGGAAACTGAGGTTGTTAACTACGAATTCTCCCAATCATACTTGACAAAGCTTGGCGTGATAAATAGGTGGGCAAAATGTGGATGTGTGTGTGTGTGTGTGTGTTTTGCTGTAGATGATCCTATTTGATAATGTTTGTACATTCTCAGATAATTTTGTTCAATATTTATGAGCCAAATGAGGTTATAAGTTAGTTTTCTTTAGCATAACCCACATGACATGCTGACAAGAACACCTGTTTAAGATGCGAAAGCTACACAGCTCTTATGGTTGTCACATTTATGATTTGCTTTCTCCAGTACAACTGGGTAATGTCATTTAACTTGTTTTAGTATAGGAACATCAAAATCTACATGATCTTGTTGATGAAACAACTTTTTTAACATGCCAAAGCTATTCAGTCTTGCATTGTCTGATTTGCTGTCTTTCAGCAAAACTGCTCAATGGCTGATGTGCAGCCTCTGATTTTTGCAGACCCTAACAGAAGTGCTTTCCATATTTTTCAATCTACTGCAAAGTTTTCTTGTTGGGCTATTCCAACATAACTGCTATAATGTATCTGGAGAAATCATCTTTATTAACTCTAATTCTATAATTAAGGCTGGTAATATTGTACATGAGAAGTAAAAAAAGGTTCCATTCAACTCATATGCTACCATTGCATTCCCGATAGGGTGGGGTGTTATTTAAGGGTAACCTTCGAGGAAAGCCAGCTAAAAGTTATGAGAAGATTACAAATCGGATGCAAGTGAGTTGTGCTTTTGTTCTTCGGTTTAATTGTCAATGCAATCTACTAACTTTCCAGCACATATGGTTCACAGGGTAAGTTTGGTGATCAATATAAGCTTTTCCTTCTTATCAATCCAGAGGATGATAAACCAGTTGCTGTAGTGGTGCCTAAACGAACCTTGCAGCCAGAAACCACCGGTAATAAGAGTTTTCTTCTTGCTTTCCCCTAAAGAGCCTTTAAGTTGGAATTCAATGAAATCTTCTCTTTGTATGAAACTTCACTCCATCATTGTTATTGCTGATGTAACTTTATCTGCTCAGACTAGGCATGTCAGAGCAAGCTACCATGTGTGAGAGGTTGTATACTTCTGATATTGACGTGCTTTGGATGTATTCTGATTTGCAGCTGTTCCAGAATGGTTTGCTGCTGGTGCATTTGGCTTGGTTACGATCTTCACGTTGCTTCTTCGGAATGTACCTGCTCTGCAGTCCAACTTGCTGTATGAGGTTTCCTGCACATGCTTACTATTTATTTATTACTTAGCGTCCTCATCTTTGTTTTTTTTATTTTGTTTGTTCAAGATGTTGCAAATGGTGTGCAGAAAATCCTTATAAACTTTATTTAAAAGATTTATCATCTTGTACCCTCTTTTCAAAATGTAGTTTAGTAATGTGGATTTGTTTTGAGTTTCGTGCTGTACTTCAAGATATCAGTTACTTATGTTAGAAAATATGTTCTTTCAGATCAACATTTGATAATCTTGCACTGCTGAATGACGGTCTTCCAGGAGCCATTGTAACTGCTCTAATTGTAGGGTTCCATGAAATAGGTCACATTTTAGTTGCCAGAGATGCCGGAATCAAGTTGGGAGTGCCATATTTTGTCCCTAGTTGGCAGGTAGGTGCTGTTCTCTAGTTTTGATCTTTCAGTCATGTCTTGCATGATAGTCACATTAAGTTTCGTGAATAATAAAAGGATTTATATTGATTCACTTTTCATTGATGGACTTCTTATAATAAAGGTGCAGGATGTGTGTTTCAATATTTTCCGTTTTTGCTAATTTTGATATGTATTTAATCTATTTGAAAGGAACTATCTGAAAAACATGGAAAATATTTTGTAGTTAATTGGACATGATTTCATGTTGAGTTATGTATTTGTAAGTAAAGAAAATTTCTTGCAGTTTAGACATGCCAATTTGGCAAGAAAGTTTTTCTGCTTGCTCTGTGCTTTTTTCTACTTTGCTATCTGACGGTATTTATAGATTATAGAGCACTATGAACTGAAGGAATGCAGTATAAGAGTCAAATTTCTATCATCTTATATTGGATGTTGATGCATGAATTAATTTTTATACAGATAGGATCTTTTGGTGCTATTACAAGGATCTTAAGTATTGTAGCCAACCGTGAGGATCTTCTCAAACTATCAGCTGCTGGGCCTTTAGCTGGATTTACAGTGGGACTCATTCTTTTGCTATTAGGGTTTGTCTTACCTCCCGTTGATGGCACCGGTATTGTGATTGATCCGGCAGTCTTTCATGAGTCATTTCTTGCTGGTGGTATTGGTGAGTTCTTTGTCCTACATCATTAATGGATTTATCTCATATGTTCAGCAATGATGGGGATGTTGTCCATGTGTGAGAATGTTCTTGTTTGTGCTAGTGCATGTAAGGGTACATGATTTCCATGCACCTCTGCGCACAGGCTTGCATAATTTGTATGCTTGTGTTGATTCCCCTACTTCAGTGTGTCTCAAAGAGACCATACGACCATGCCATTTTAAGCTGCATGTTGTCCACGTCCAATTTCTTTTTCCCATTTCTTTTTGGAGTAAGATATTGTCGCCTGATGAATATACTTTGTTACCTCTTATGAAGTCATCAAAACATAGCCAAGAATATACTACAAATTAGGACCTTGCATTTTTATCGTCACACAGGAAGGGTCAAATGTTCTCAAGTATGCACAACATTACAATGACAAAAGGCACATGTACTGTCTTATTCCAGCAAAATTGCAATTGATCTCAATCGGCTGAAGCATTCATATGCATATTTTTATTCATGTTCTATCTGATTTTATTTGTCCCCATTTTGTACTTGGTATATATTTTATTCCAATACCAAGGCAATTAGTTATAACAGATGCATTGTGTCCCAAACTTGGACTCACTAACTGGATAATTTTCCATTCACTATCTTGCATATCCTGCAGCAAAACTTTTCCTTGGTAATGCTCTGAAAGAAGGCGCTCCACTATCTATCAATCCACTTGTCTTATGGGCTTGGACTGGGCTTCTTGTTAATGCTCTCAACAGTATACCTGCAGGAGAGCTTGATGGCGGTCGTATATCATTTGCCATTTGGGGAAGAAAGGTAAACTTTTATTTTTTATAAATCCATCCTTGTTTGCTCATGCATGCTATCGAGCACCGGAACGAGACTTTACTAGTGAGTTTATTTTATGGCAATCTATTTACCAACTATATGCAACAGTGGACTTCTGAGAACTTGATTAATTATTATTGAAAATTTAAGATAGTACATTGCTGGAAAATTTTCACAAGCATGTAATCTATTTGAAAATTATGTTGTCAACTTATACTTTGTTAACCTACTTGGTTTATACCATGATGCACTTTAAATGTACCAAGACATGCTCAAAGATAGCTTATTATGATGCATAAAAGCAAGTGCATGTACGTGAAGAAATCTTCGTCCTAAATCATGTTTGCTTCTAATTTTCTTAATGTTCATGTCAATAAATTTTCTGCATTCCTTGACTTAAATTCTTATCTTCGAACCTTTGAGCCAGAAGACTTGAGTAGTCAAGTATTTTGTAACCTGTTCCATCAGTTTCATAACTTCGAGTGGTGAAATTTTTCTTGATTATACAACAGGCATCTACTCGATTGAGTGGCATCGCCCTTGCCCTACTTGGAATATCATCGCTCTTCAATGACGTGGCATTCTATTGGACAGTTTTAATATTTTTCTTACAGAGGGGGCCTATTGCTCCTCTTTCGGAGGAGATAACTGAACCGGAGAACAGATACGTTGGCCTTGGCATCGCAGTGTTGCTGCTGGGATTGCTTGTATGCTTACCATACCCCTTTCCCTTCAACACAGAAGTAACAAATTTTGATTTTTGAGTGGTGTTTCATGTACATGTATCACATATGAAGTTTGAATTTTGACATAGTGCTGACTAAATTCAATCATTAATTAGTTGATTACATGTAATAAAGGCAGTTGTTGCTGATGAATCCCAACGTATGTCTCTATTGTTTTGCTCCTATCTTCCCTCTGTGGCTTAGTCCGTATGAGACTATGCTCACAACTCATGGTGAATCTTTTAAGTTAAGGTGACTAATGTGTTCGATGTTTCAGGCATAAAAATATTAAAGGATGAGGCTGTATTGGACGCATGATGCATGTCGAAGGTTTGGCTGATAATGCTTTGTCCAGATCAGGTTTGAGATCAAAATCCATCCAATTTTTTGTTTTATCACTTGCTCTTTGCGAAAAAAGAAAAAAAAAAAAAAAAACTTGTGACACTTGAGTTTAGTCCACATCTAAATTGAGGGATGGTTAACAATTCGAGTCAACTTATGAGTGGTTCAGGATCATCTAATTAATGAACCAATTATCACTTTATGACACACGATATCATATCCAACATAGTATTATTACACAATGATGGATTTAAGTATGGATGAGAGATGGCAAGGTGAAAAATCATTTTTGGGTTTTTTTTTTCTTCCTTTTTTAAGAATAAACGGCGAAGATGATATTCTAAAAAAATATTAAATGAGGACGTACCACATTAGGATGAAATTTTAATAGTAACGATTCATCAAATTAATAAATCATTATTTCACGTTTAGATTCATCAAAGTAATAAATATCAGTTTTCCATCGGATCGGGTTGGATGAAATAAGGAGGATATCGTATCAACAACATCATTTCATAAACACAGGAGAAAAAAAAAAAATATATCAGCGGAATTATAGTTCATATTTATATGCTTTTATACGGTTCAACTCGCGCGAAGCATGTTTACGGGCGTGTGCTTTTCTCTTCACATTTTCCTTCAATTTTCTGCATCAACTTATCAGCGTCTATAAATAATTGCCCACATAATATTTATGCAAATTAATATATTGGTTCAAATTTAATTTAGATATCCTTTTCATTCTCTTGTTATTTTGTTCAATTATAATCCTTTTATTCCCCTTTAATCCAATTTACATATTTGTACTTCGTTTACATGTTACGTTCATACAATTGGTATTTAATCGTATTTACAGCTGCGAGACGGCCACTGCCCCGGAGGGCGTAGCAGAGCGCCAGGTGGCAGCGGAAGAGCGCCCCCAAGTGGTCCGGTTCGGCCCCCGGCTCCGTAACGGCAGGGAAGGACGGCCTAAATAATCCCTACCCCGCTTTCTCGGTTCTGTTTCCCCAAGTGGTGACACCCGCGGCTCGCTCGGCGAGCCACGTTTCCGGTATCCGGGTCAGAGGCGCCTGCGACACGCAAGATCCATCCCTCCATCTCAGCCGTCGATTGGTCGTGCGGACCCCGGTCGAGTCCCCGTGATGCCCGGGTCCCATCTCTACTAAAAGCCGTTCCTCTTGGCCACTCACTCCATCGCGTCGACGCGAGCTCTATCATGTGAAGGAAGAAAGTACTTTGGAAGCTACTACACATTCGGAGTAGAGAGAGAGAGAGAGAGAGAGGGAGAGGGAAAGAGGAATCGATCCATGGAGGCACTCGCGGGAAACTGCATCAGAGGTTTCGTTAGGGACGGCAGCAAATTAGCTCCCTCTGTCGCCTATTCCGCTTCTTCTCGCCTGAGGTGGATCACCGTTCGGGCCCCGTTCCCCACCAAAAAGTTGGGCTCCGGCCATGCCGTCCTTTTCAGAGGGCAGCTGATCTGGCGGTCTTACTCTTCCTCCCTCTCCGCAGCGTCGTCGGAGGTACAGCGTCCACCATCGTTTATCTTCTTTCTCTTTTGGGGCGATTCTTTAGGGCTTCGAGATTG